>NC_048587.1:6461009-6498509 GCF_013265735.2 Oncorhynchus mykiss | reverse complement strand
ATAGGTAGCACACAGAAGGACATTTTTCTCTGTTGAGATAATTTCCTTTTGAATTTCTTGCCAAATTTAAAAATGTTCCTGTTTAGATTAATTTAATGGAGTGAGTTAGGTCTGCTATTTCATACCTGGTAGTTTGGTGGGACTACCAGCTCTCTGTAACCTAGAGGGCAACCAGTGGGTCCGTCTCCTCTATACCACCCACCTGGTAGTTTGGTAAATGGGACTACTAGCTCTCTGTAACCTAGAGGGCAACCAGTGGGTCCGTCTCCTCTATACCAGGTTTCTTGTAGGATGACAATGTCGGTATTTCTGATTTCTTTGGTGAAGTTCAGGTTCCTGCTCTTTAGGCCTTTGCAGGAGTGGGGGGCATGGAGTGGGCAGGAGGGGTATAGGTCTGATCTGAGGGGGCCTATATGGGGTGTGGGCATGGTTGATTTGGGGGGGTGTTGATTGGTTGGGGTGCTGTGGTCTGGATATAGGTCATCTTGGCGTGGGTCCTCTATGTGTAGGTCTGGGGGGAGGCGTGTTCCGCAGGTCTGGGAGGGGTGTCTGTTGATCTGTTGCTCCTGTGTGAGGTGTTGGGGCTGCGTTTGAGGGTGATGTCCTTTAGGGTCCGGGCGAAGGTGGGCACTGCTGCCTTGTAGAGGTGGACCTGGTCATAGAGGCTGTTCAAGTCCAGGGGGGAGTGGTGGGCCAGGAAAACATAAATCACAGAAATGTCATGGCTTTAGAAGCTTCTGATAGGCTAATTGACATAATTTGAGTCAATTGGAGGTGTTCCTGTGGATGTATTTCAAGGCTAACCTTCAAACTCAGTGCCTCTTTGTTTGACATCATGGGAAAATCAAAAGAAATCAGCCAAGACCTCAGAAAAACAATTGTAGACCTCCACAAGTCTGGTTCAATCTTGGGAGCAATTTCCAAATGCCTGAAGGTACCACGTTCATCTGTACAAACAATAGTACACAAGTATAAACACCATGGGACCACGCAGCCGTCATACTGCTCAGGAAGGAGACATGTTCTGTCTCCTAGAGATGAACGTACTTTGGTGCGAAAAGTGCAAATCAATCCCAGAACAACAGCAAAGGACCTTGTGAAGAAGCTGGAGGAAACAGGTACAAAAGCATCTACATCCACAGTAAAACAAGTCCTATATCAACAGAACCTGAAAGGCCGCTCAACAAGGAAGAAGCCACTGCTCCAAAACCGCCATAAAAAAGTCAGACTACTGTTTTCAACTGCACATGGGGACAAAGATCGTACTTTTTGGAGAAATGTCCTCTGGTCTGATGAAACAAAACTAGAACTGTTTGGCCATAATGACCATTGTTATGTCTGGAGGAAAAAGGGGGAGGCTTGCAAGCCGAAGAACACCATCCCAACCGTGAAGCACGGGGGTGGCAGCATCATGTTGAGGGGGTGCTATGCTGCAGGAGGGACTGGTGCACTTCACAAAATAGATGGGAATCGTGAGGCAGGAAAATGATGTAAATATATTGAAGCAACATCTCAAGACATCGGTCAGGAAGTTAAAGCTTGGTCACAAATGGGTCTTCCAAATGGACAATGACCCCAAGCATACTTCCAAAGTTGTGGTAAAATGGTTTAAGGACAACAAAGTCAAGGTATTGGAGTGGCCATCACAAAGCCCTGACCTCAATCCTATAGAACATTTGTGGGCAGAACTGAAAAAGCGTGTGGGAGCAAGAAGGCCTACAAACCTGACTCAGTTACACCAACTCTGTCAGGAGGAATGGGCCAAAATTCACCCAACTTATTGTGGGAAGCTTGTGGAAGGCTACATGAAATGTTTGACCCAAGTTAAACAATTTAAAAGGCAATACTACCAAATGCAAAATTGAGCACATGTAAACTTCTGCCCCACTGGGAATGTGATGAAAGAAATAAAAGCTGAAATAAATCATTCTCTCTACTATTATTCTGACATTTCACATTCTTAACATAAAGTGGTGATCCTAACTGACCTAAAACAGGGACATTTTTCTAGGATTAAACGTCATGAATTGTGAAAAACTGAGTATAAATGGATTTGGCGAAGGTGTATGTAAACTTCCAACTTCAAATGTATGTAGCCTATAGAACAACCCAGTGGGTGACATCACAGCTCTGGAAGGTTGAAGAACAACAGTTTTTTTGAATTCAGTTTGGAAAGACCCAAAGACACACAGACAGGTTGGTATCTTTGGGGGTTTCCGATGAGTTACAAACAGCATTGAATTGTTTATATATACTCTCTCTCTCTCTCTCTCTCTCTCTCTCTCTCTCTCTCTATTAAGATTAATTAATAATGAATAAATGAATCAATAGTGAACAGATGAATCAATAATGAATAGATGAATCAATAGTGAACAGATTAATCTACAAACAGCCAATGGAGAGGTAGACAGACACATCGCCGTTCAGAGAAATGGATGAAACATCGTCCGTAGTGAAAGAGGAAAGATGCTTTCAGATTGGCTGTTGGAACGGATGACTCTGCTGGAACACGTGTTACCCAGGCAACCACGGTTGTGTCCCAAATGCCAGTCTAATCCCTATGGGCCCTGGTTAGCAGTAGTACCAGTCTAATCCCTATGGGCCCTGGTCAGCAGTAGTACCCGCCTGATCCCTATGGGCCCTGGTCAGCAGTAGTACCAGTCTAATCCCTATGGGCCTGGTCAGCTGTAGTACCAGCCTGATCCCTATGGGCCCTGGTCAGCAGTAGTACCAGCCTGATCCCTGGTCAGCAGTAGTACCAGCCTAATCCCTATGGGCCCTGGTCAGCAGTAGTACCAGCCTAATCCCTATGGGCCCTGGTCAGCAGTAGTACCAGCCTAATCCCTATGGGCCCTGGTCAGCAGTAGTACCAGCCTAATCCCTATGGGCCCTGGTCAGCAGTAGTACCAGCCTAATCCCTATGGGCCCTGGTCAGCAGTAGTACCAGCCTAATCCCTATGGGCCCTGGTCAGCAGTAGTACCAGCCTAATCCCTATGGGCCCTGGTCAGCAGTAGTACCAGTCTAATCCCTATAGGCCCTGGTCAGCAGTAGTACCAGCCTGATCCCTATGGGCCCTGGTCAGCAATAGTACCAGTCTAATCCCTGGTCAGCAGTAGTGCCAGCCTAATCCCTGGTCAGCAGTAGTACCAGTCTAATCCCTGGTCAGCAGTAGAACCAGTCTAATCCCTGGTCCAGTAGTACCAGTCTAATCCCTGGTCAGCAGTAGTACCAGTCTAATCCCTGGTCCAGTTGTACCAGTCTAATCCCTGGTCCAGTAGTCCCAGTCTAATCCCTGGTCCAGTAGTACCAGTCTTATCCCTGGTCAACAGTAGTACCAGTCTAATCCCTGGTCAGCAGTAGTACCAGTCTAATCCCTGGTCAACAGTAGTACAAGTCTAATCCCTGGTCAGCAGTAGTACAAGTCTAATCCCTGGTCCAGTAGTACCAGTCTAATCCCTGGTCAGCAGTAGTACCAGTCTAATCCCTGGTCCAATTGTACCATTCTAATCCCTGGTCAGCAGTAGTACCAGTCTAATCCCTGGTCAGCAGTAGTACCAGTCTAATCCCTGGTCCAGTAGTACCAGTCGAATCCCTGGTCCAGTAGTACCAGTCTAATCCCTGGTCAGCAGTAGTACCAGTCTAATCCCTGGTCCAGTAGTACAAGTCTAATCCCTGGTCAGCAGTAGTACCAGTCTAATCCCTGGTCAGCAGTAGTACCAGTCTAATCCCTGGTCAGCAGTAGTACCAGTCTAATCCCTGGTCCAGTAGTACCAGTCTAATCCCTGGTCAGCAGTAGTACCAGTCTAATCCCTGGTTAGCAGTAGTACCAGTCTAATCCCTGGTCCAGTAGTACCAGTCTAATCCCTGGTCAGCAGTAGTACCAGTCTAATCCCTGGTTCAGTAGTACCAGTCTAATCCCTGGTCCAGTAGTACCAGCCTAATCCCTGGTCAGCAGTAGTACCAGTCTAATCCCTGGTCCAGTAGTACCAGTCTAATCCCTGGTCCAGTAGTACCAGTCTAATCCCTGGTCCAGCAGTAGTACCAGCCTAATCCCTGGTCAGCAGTAGTACCAGTCTAATCCCTGGTCCAGTAGTACCAGTCTAATCCCTGGTCCAGTAGTACCAGTCTAATCCCTGGTCCAGCAGTAGTACCAGTCTAATCCCTGGTCCAGTAGTACCAGCCTAATCCCTGGTCAGCAGTAGTACCAGTCTAATCCCTGGTCCAGTAGTACCAGTCTAATCCCTGGTCCAGTAGTACCAGTCTAATCCCTGGTCCAGTAGTACCAGTCTAATGTACCAGTCTAATCCCTGGTCAGCAGTAGTACCAGTCTAATCCCTGGTCCAGTAGTACCAGTCTAATCCCTGGTCCAGTAGTACACTACATAATGAATAGGATACCATTTGGGACACAACCAGAAAACCCATTGTTAAATTGAGCTGACTGCTGTTTACCAAATGGATTCAGTTCAGTGGCACAAAGAGTTTATCCAAACTAGTCAATATTTTTGCTCTGAAAACAGAAACCCCTTTTTCTCAGGCATACAAGACTTTGTAAATGTGTAGGGTTAATATATTTGATCAACATGTTGGCAAAACCTCTTCTGAATATTGTTCAAATGATCCGGGAATATTGTTCTGAGAGCTCATAAAGTCAGCCAAGCAATACTTTGCTGAACGATCAGCAAAGTCCCAATGGCACCTTTTTCCCTGCATATTGCGCCCTCTCTCTCTCTCTCTCTCTCTCTCTCTCTCTCTCTCGCTCTCTCTCTCTCTGTCTCTCTCTCTCTCCCCAACCCTCCAATGTGCTTTGTTGGCATGGGAAACATGTGTTAACATTGCCAAAGCAAGTCAAATCAAATCAAATGCATTTATATAGCCCTTCGTACATCAGCTGATATCTCAAAGTGCTGTACAGAAACCCAGCCTAAAACTCCAAACAGCAAGCAATGCAGGTGTAGAAGCACGGTGGCTAGGAAAAACTCCCTAGAAAGGCCAGAACCTAGGAAGAAACCTAGAGAGGAACCAGGCTATGTGGGGTGGCCAGTCCTCTTCTGGCTGTGCTGGGTGGAGATTATAACAGAACATGGCCAAGATGTTCAAATGTTCATAAATGACCAGCATGGTCAAATAATAATAAGGCAGAACAGTTAAAACTGGAGCAGCAGCACGGCCAGGTGGACTGGGGACAGCAAGGAGTTATCATGTCAGGTAGTCCTGAGGCATTGTCCTAGGGCTCAGGTCCTCCGAGAGAGAGAAAGAAAGAGAGAATTAGAGAGAGCACACTTAAATTCACACAGGACACCGAATAGGACAGGAGAAGTACTCCAGATATAACAAACTGACCCTAGCCCCCCGACACATAAACTACTGCAGCATAAATACTGGAGGCTGAGATAGGAGGGGTCAGGAGACACTGTGGGCCCATCCGAGGACACCCCCGGACAGGGCCAAACAGGAAGGATATAACCCCACCCACTTTGCCAAAGCACAGCCCCCACACCACTAGAGGGATATCTTCAACCACCAACTTACCATCCTGAGACAAGGCTGAGTATAGCCCAAAAAGATCTCCGCCACGGCACAACCCAAGGGGGGTAGATAATATATAAACTGAAATAAGCAATAAAAATTAACAGTAAACATTACACATACAGAAGTTTCAAAACAATAAAGACAATCCAAATGTCATATTATATATATACAGTGTTTTAACAATGTACAAATGGTTAAAGGACACAAGATAAAATAAATAAGCATAACTATGGGTTGTATTCACAATGTTTGTTCTTCACTGGTTGCCCTTTTCTCGTGGCAACAAGTCACAAATCTTGCTGCTGTGATGGCACACTGTGGAATTTCACCCAGTAGATATGGGAGTTTATTAAAATTGGATTTGTTTTCGAATTCTTTGTGGATCTGTGTAATCTGAGGGAAATATGTCTCTCTAATATGGCCATACATTGGGCAGGAGGTTAGGAAGTGCAGCTCAGTTTCCACCTCATTTTGTGTGCAGTGTGAACATAGCCTGTCTTCTCTTGAGAGCCATGTCTGCCTACGGCGGCCTTTCTCAATAGCAAGGCTATGCTCACTGAGTCTGTACATAGTCAAAGCTTTCCTTCATTTTGGGTCAGTCACAGTGGTCAGGTATTCTGCCGCTGTGTACTCTCTGTGTAGGGCCAAGTAGCATTCTAGTTTGCTCAGTTTTTTTCTGTTTCAGTCTGCCTCTGTCTGTCTCATTCTGTCTCTCAACAACTGAAGTGGAATATGCTTATATGTGTATCTGTAACGGTTTTCCGTATGAGAAGGAGAGTCGGACCAAAATGCAGCGTGTGGTTTGCGATCCATGTTTTAATGAACAAACGTAAAACACGAATCAATGCAAACACTACAAAATAAAGAACGTGATGAACGTAACGAAAACCTAAAACAGCCTATCTGGTGAAAAACACATAGACAGGAACAATCACCCACAAACACACAGTGAAACCCAGGCTACCTAAATATGGTTCCCAATCAGAGACAATGACGAACACCTGCCTCTGACTGAGAACCATATCAGGCTGAACATAGAAATAGACAAACAAGACATGAAACATAGAATGCCCACTCAGATCACACCCTGACCAATCAAAACATAGGAAATACAAAGTAAACTATGGTCAGGGCGTGACAGTACCCCCCCCCCAAGGTGCGGACTCCAGCCGCAAAACCTGAACCTATAGGGGAGGGTCTGGGTGGGCATCTGTCCGTGGTGGCGGCTCTGGCGCTGGACGTGGACCCCACTCCATGACAGTTTTAATCCCCCTCCTAAACGTCCCTAAATAGGTTACCCACCACAATGATAACATGGGACAGAGGGACAGCTCGGGACAGAGGTAACTCGGGACAGATGGGTAGCTCAGCACTGAGAGGAAGCTCAGCACTGAGAAGAAGCTCAGCACTGAGAGGAAGCCCAGGCAGGTAGTAGAAACTACCAGAACCTGGCTGGCTGGCGGTTTCAGCAGATCCTGGTCGACTAGCAGATCTGGGAGAATCTGGTCGACTGGCGGATCTGGAAGAGTCTGGTCGACTGGCGGATCTGGAAGAGTCTGGTCGACTGGCAGATCTGGAAGAGTCTGGTCGACTGGCAGATCTGGAAGAGTCTGGTCGACTGGCAGATCTGGAAGAGTCTGGTCGACAGGCAGATCTGGAAGAGTCTGGACGACAGGCAGATCTGGAAGAGTCTGGACGACGGGCAGATCTGGAAGAGTCTGGACGACGGGCAGATCTGGAAGAGTCTGGACGACTGGCAGATCTGGAAGAGACTGGTCGACACAGACTGGCTGCTCTGGCTGCTCCATGCTGACTGGCAGCTCTGGCTGCTCCATGCTGGCAGACTGCTCTGGCTGCTCCATGCTGACTGGCAGCTCTGGCTGCTCCATGCTGACTGGCGGCCCTGGCTGCTCTGGCTGCTCCATGCTGACTGGCTGCTCCATGATGACTGGCAGCTCTGGCTGCTCCATGCTGACTGGCTGCTCCATGCTGACTGGCAGCTCTGGCTGCTCTGGCTGCTCCATGCTGACTGACTGCTCCATGCTGACTGGCTGCTCCATGCTGACTGGCTGCTCCATGCTGACTGGCGGCCCTGGCTGCTCCATGCTGACTGGCGGCCCTGGCTGCTCCATGCTGACTGGCGGCCCTGGCTGCTCCATGCTAACTGGCAGCTCTGGCGGCTCCTTGCAGACTGGCAGCTCTGGCGGCTCCTTGCAGACTGGCAGCTTTGGCGGCATCCTGCAGACAGGCAGCTCTGGCGGCTCCTTGCAGACTGGCAGCTCCTTGCAGACTGGCAGCTCCTTGCAGACTGGCAGCTCCTTGCAGACTGGCAGCTCCTTGCAGACTGGCAGCTCCTTGCAGACTGGCAGCTCCTTGCAGACTGGCAGCTCCTTGCTAACTGGCAGCTCTATGCTAACTGGCAGCTCTATGCTAACTGGCAGCTCTATGCTAACTGGCAGCTCTATGCTAACTGGCAGTTCTGAACAGGCGGGAGACTCCGGCAGCGCTGTAGAGGCGGAAAGCTCTGACAGCGCTAAACAGGCGGGAGACTCCGACAGCGCTGAAGAGAAGGGAGGCTCTGGCAGCGCTGGACAGGCGAGGCGCACTGTAGGCCTGATGCGTGGTGCTGGCACTGGTGGTACTGGGCCGAGGACACGCACAGGAAGCCTGGTGCGGGGAGCTGCTACCGGAGGGCTGGGGTGTGGAGGTGGTACTGGAAAAACCGGACCGTGCAGGCGCACTGGAGCTCTTGAGCACCGAGCCTGCCCAACCTTACCTGGTTGAATGCTCACGGTCGCCCTACCAGTGCGGCGAGGTGGAATAGCCCGCACTGGACTATGCAGGCGAACCGGAGACACCGAGGGCAAGGCTGGTGCCATGTAAGCCGGCCCAAGGAGACGCACTGGGGACCAGCTGCGTAGAGCCGGCTTCATGGCATTAGGCTCGACGCTCAATCTAGCCCGGCCGACACGCGGAGCTGGAATATACCGCACCGGGCTATGCACCCGCACTGGAGACACCGTGCGCACCACTGCATAACAAGGTGCCTGTCCGGTCTCTCTAGCCCCCCGGTAAGCACAGGGAGTCTGCCCAGGTCTCCTACCTGGCGTAGCCATACTCCCTGTTAGCCCCCCCCCAAGACATTTTTGGGGTTGCCTCTCAGGCTTCCATCCGCGTCGCCGTGCTGCCTTCTCATACCAGCGCCTCTCTGCTTTCACCGCCTCCATTCTACGGTAACCTTCCTCGCACTGCTCCAGCGAATCCCAGGCAGGCTCCGGCACTCTCCCTGGGTCGGCCGCCCACCTGTCGATCTCCTCCCAAGTAGTATACTCCATACTGTACTCCTCCTTGGGCTGTTCCTGTTGTTTCTTCTCCCGCTGCACCTTAGTGCGGCTACACTCCCCTGGTTTAGCCCAGGGTCCTCTCCCGTCGAGGATTTCCTCCCATGTCCAGAAATCCTTATTGCGCTTCTCCTCGCGCTGCTCCTGCCTGTTGACACGCTGCTTGGTCCTTTTGTGGTGGGTGATTCTGTAACGGTTTTCTTGGTGAGAAGGAGAGTTGGACCAAAATGCAGCGTGTAGATTGCGATCCATGTTTTAATGAACAAACGTAAAACACGAATCAATGCAAACACTACAAAATAAGGAACGTGATGAACGTAACGAAAACCTAAAACAGCCTATCTGGTGAAAAACACATAGACAGGAACAATCACCCACAAACACACAGTGAAACCCAGGCTACCTAAATATGGTTCCCAATCAGAGACAATGACGAACACCTGCCTCTGACTGAGAACCATATCAGACAAACAAGACATGAAACATAGAATGCCCACTCAGATCACACCCTGACCAATCAAAACATAGGAAATACAAAGTAAACTATGGTCAGGGCGTGACAGTATCAGACTCATTGTTCAGTAGAATGTGGTTATATTTGTATCAGACTCATTGTTCAGTAGAATGTGGTTGGTTATATTTGTGTCAGACTCATTGTTCAGTAGAATGTGGTTATATTTGTATCAGACTCATTGTTCAGTAGAATGTGGTTATATTTGTATCAGACTCATTGTTCAGTAGAATGTGGTTATATTTGTATCAGACTCATTGTTCAGTAGAATGTGGTTATATATGTATCAGACTCATTGTTCAGTAGAATGTGGTTATATTTGTATCAGACTCATTGTTCAGTAGAATGTGGTTAGGTGTGTATCAGACTCATTGTTCAGTAGAATGTGGTTGGTTATATGTGTATCAGACTCATTGTTCAGTAGAATGTGGTTATATTTGTATCAGACTCATTGTTCAGTAGAATGTGGTTATATGTGTATCAGACTCATTGTTCAGTAGAATGTGGTTATATGTGTATCAGACTCATTGTTCAGTAGAATGTGGTTATATTTGTATCAGACTCATTGTTCAGTAGAATGTGGTTATATATGTATCAGACTCATTGTTCAGTAGAATGTGGTTATATTTGTAACAGACTCATTGTTCAGTAGAATGTGGTTATATTTGTATCAGACTCATTGTTCAGTAGAATGTGGTTATATATGTATCAGACTCATTGTTCAGTAGAATGTGGTTATATGTGTATCAGACTCATTGTTCAGTAGAATGTGGTTATATTTGTATCAGACTCATTGTTCAGTAGAATGTGGTTATATTTGTATCAGACTCATTGTTCAGTAGAATGTGGTTATATTTGTATCAGACTCATTGTTCAGTAGAATGTGGTTATATGTGTATCAGACTCATTGTTCAGTAGAATGTGGTTATATTTGTATCAGACTCATTGTTCAGTAGAATGTGGTTGGTTATATTTGTATCAGACTCATTGTTCAGTAGAATGTGGTTATATTTGTATCAGACTCATTGTTCAGTAGAATGTGGTTATATTTGTATCAGACTCATTGTTCAGTAGAATGTGGTTATAATTGTATCAGACTCATTGTTCAGTAGAATGTGGTTATATGTGTATCAGACTCATTGTTCAGTAGAATGTGGTTATATGTGTATCAGACTCATTGTTCAGTAGAATGTGGTTGGTTATATTTGTATCAGACTCATTGTTCAGTAGAATGTGGTTATATGTGTATCAGACACATTGTTCAGTAGAATGTGGTTGGTTATATGTGTATCAGACTCATTGTTCAGTAGAATGTGGTTATATTTGTATCAGACTCATTGTTCAGTAGAATGTGGTTATATTTGTATCAGACTCATTGTTCAGTAGAATGTGGTTATATTTGTATCAGACTCATTGTTCAGTAGAATGTGGTTATATTTGTATCAGACTCATTGTTCAGTAGAATGTGGTTGGTTATATTTGTATCAGACTCATTGTTCAGTAGAATGTGGTTATATTTGTATCAGACTCATTGTTCAGTAGAATGTGGTTATATGTGTATCAGACTCATTGTTCAGTAGAATGTGGTTATATGTGTATCAGACTCATTGTTCAGTAGAATGTGGTTATATTTGTATCAGACTCATTGTTCAGTAGAATGTGGTTATATTTGTATCAGACTCATTGTTCAGTAGAATGTGGTTATATGTGTATCAGACTCATTGTTCAGTAGAATGTGGTTATATTTGTATCAGACTCATTGTTCAGTAGAATGTGGTTATATTTGTATCAGACTCATTGTTCAGTAGAATGTGGTTATATTTGTATCAGACTCATTGTTCAGTAGAATGTGGTTATATTTGTATCAGACTCATTGTTCAGTAGAATGTGGTTGGTTATATTTGTGTCAGACTCATTGTTCAGTAGAATGTGGTTATATTTGTATCAGACTCATTGT
Source organism: Oncorhynchus mykiss (assembly GCF_013265735.2). NCBI lineage: Eukaryota > Metazoa > Chordata > Actinopteri > Salmoniformes > Salmonidae > Oncorhynchus > Oncorhynchus mykiss. The sequence goes on along the minus strand of NC_048587.1, from coordinate 6,487,168 downwards.
TCAGTAGAATGTGGTTATAATTGTATCAGACTCATTGTTCAGTAGAATGTGGTTATATTTGTATCAGACTCATTGTTCAGTAGAATGTGGTTATATTTGTATCAGACTCATTGTTCAGTAGAATGTGGTTATATTTGTATCAGACTCATTGTTCAGTAGAATGTGGTTATATTTGTATCAGACTCATTGTTCAGTAGAATGTGGTTATATATGTATCAGACTCATTGTTCAGTAGAATGTGGTTGGTTATATTTGTATCAGACTCATTGTTCAGTAGAATGTGGTTATATTTGTATCAGACTCATTGTTCAGTAGAATGTGGTTGGTTATATTTGTATCAGACTCATTGTTCAGTAGAATGTGGTTATATTTGTATCAGACTCATTGTTCAGTAGAATGTGGTTATATTTGTATCAGACTCATTGTTCAGTAGAATGTGGTTATATGTGTATCAGACTCATTGTTCAGTAGAATGTGGTTATATTTGTATCAGACTCATTGTTCAGTAGAATGTGGTTATATTTGTATCAGACTCATTGTTCAGTAGAATGTGGTTATATTTGTATCAGACTCATTGTTCAGTAGAATGTGGTTATATATGTATCAGACTCATTGTTCAGTAGAATGTGGTTGGTTACATTTGTATCAGACTCATTGTTCAGTAGAATGTGGTTATATGTGTATCAGACTCATTGTTCAGTAGAATGTGGTTATATGTGTATCAGACTCATTGTTCAGTAGAATGTGGTTATATTTGTATCAGACTCATTGTTCAGTAGAATGTGGTTATATTTGTATCAGACTCATTGTTCAGTAGAATGTGGTTATATTTGTATCAGACTCATTGTTCAGTAGAATGTGGTTATATTTGTATCAGACTCATTGTTCAGTAGAATGTGGTTATATTTGTATCAGACTCATTGTTCAGTAGAATGTGGTTATATTTGTATCAGACTCATTGTTCAGTAGAATGTGGTTATATTTGTATCAGACTCATTGTTCAGTAGAATGTGGTTATAATTGTATCAGACTCATTGTTCAGTAGAATGTGGTTATAATTGTATCAGACTCATTGTTCAGTAGAATGTGGTTATATTTGTATCAGACTCATTGTTCAGTAGAATGTGGTTATATTTGTATCAGACTCATTGTTCAGTAGAATGTGGTTATATGTGTATCAGACTCATTGTTCAGTAGAATGTGGTTATATATGTATCAGACTCATTGTTCAGTAGAATGTGGTTATATGTGTATCAGACTCATTGTTCAGTAGAATGTGGTTATATTTGTATCAGACTCATTGTTCAGTAGAATGTGGTTATATTTGTATCAGACTCATTGTTCAGTAGAATGTGGTTATATTTGTATCAGACTCATTGTTCAGTAGAATGTGGTTATATGTGTATCAGACTCATTGTTCAGTAGAATGTGGTTGGTTATATTTGTATCAGACTCATTGTTCAGTAGAATGTGGTTATATTTGTATCAGACTCATTGTTCAGTAGAATGTGGTTATATTTGTATCAGACTCATTGTTCAGTAGAATGTGGTTATATTTGTATCAGACTCATTGTTCAGTAGAATGTGGTTATATATGTATCAGACTCATTGTTCAGTAGAATGTGGTTGGTTATATGTGTATCAGACTCATTGTTCAGTAGAATGTGGTTATATTTGTATCAGACTCATTGTTCAGTAGAATGTGGTTATATTTGTATCAGACTCATTGTTCAGTAGAATGTGGTTATATTTGTATCAGACTCATTGTTCAGTAGAATGTGGTTATATTTGTATCAGACTCATTGTTCAGTAGAATGTGGTTATAATTGTATCAGACTCATTGTTCAGTAGAATGTGGTTATAATTGTATCAGACTCATTGTTCAGTAGAATGTGGTTATATTTGTATCAGACTCATTGTTCAGTAGAATGTGGTTATATTTGTATCAGACTCATTGTTCAGTAGAATGTGGTTATATGTGTATCAGACTCATTGTTCAGTAGAATGTGGTTATATATGTATCAGACTCATTGTTCAGTAGAATGTGGTTATATGTGTATCAGACTCATTGTTCAGTAGAATGTGGTTATATTTGTATCAGACTCATTGTTCAGTAGAATGTGGTTATATTTGTATCAGACTCATTGTTCAGTAGAATGTGGTTATATTTGTATCAGACTCATTGTTCAGTAGAATGTGGTTATATGTGTATCAGACTCATTGTTCAGTAGAATGTGGTTGGTTATATTTGTATCAGACTCATTGTTCAGTAGAATGTGGTTATATTTGTATCAGACTCATTGTTCAGTAGAATGTGGTTATATTTGTATCAGACTCATTGTTCAGTAGAATGTGGTTATATTTGTATCAGACTCATTGTTCAGTAGAATGTGGTTATATATGTATCAGACTCATTGTTCAGTAGAATGTGGTTGGTTATATGTGTATCAGACTCATTGTTCAGTAGAATGTGGTTATATTTGTATCAGACTCATTGTTCAGTAGAATGTGGTTATATTTGTATCAGACTCATTGTTCAGTAGAATGTGGTTCTAATTGTATCAGACTCATTGTTCAGTAGAATGTGGTTATATTTGTATCAGACTCATTGTTCAGTAGAATGTGGTTGGTTATATTTGTATCAGACTCATTGTTCAGTAGAATGTGGTTGGTTATATGTGTATCAGACTCATTGTTCAGTAGAATGTGGTTGGTTATATGTGTATCAGACTCATTGTTCAGTAGAATGTGGTTATAATTGTATCAGACTCATTGTTCAGTAGAATGTGGTTATATTTGTATCAGACTCATTGTTCAGTAGAATGTGGTTATATTTGTATCAGACTCATTGTTCAGTAGAATGTGGTTGGTTATATTTGTATCAGACTCATTGTTCAGTAGAATGTGGTTATATTTGTATCAGACTCATTGTTCAGTAGAATGTGGTTATATTTGTATCAGACTCATTGTTCAGTAGAATGTGGTTATATGTGTATCAGACTCATTGTTCAGTAGAATGTGGTTATATTTGTATCAGACTCATTGTTCAGTAGAATGTGGTTAGGTGTGTATCAGACTCATTGTTCAGTAGAATGTGGTTATATTTGTATCAGACTCATTGTTCAGTAGAATGTGGTTATATTTGTATCAGACTCATTGTTCAGTAGAATGTGGTTATATTTGTATCAGACTCATTGTTCAGTAGAATGTGGTTATATTTGTATCAGACTCATTGTTCAGTAGAATGTGGTTATATGTGTATCAGACTCATTGTTCAGTAGAATGTGGTTATATTTGTATCAGACTCATTGTTCAGTAGAATGTGGTTACATTTGTATCAGACTCATTGTTCAGTAGAATGTGGTTATATATGTATCAGACTCATTGTTCAGTAGAATGTGGTTGGTTATATTTGTATCAGACTCATTGTTCAGTAGAATGTGGTTGGTTATATGTGTATCAGACTCATTGTTCAGTAGAATGTGGTTATATTTGTATCAGACTCATTGTTCAGTAGAATGTGGTTGGTTATATTTGTATCAGACTCATTGTTCAGTAGAATGTGGTTGGTTATATGTGTATCAGACTCATTGTTCAGTAGAATGTGGTTATATTTGTATCAGACTCATTGTTCAGTAGAATGTGGTTATATGTGTATCAGACTCATTGTTCAGTAGAATGTGGTTATATTTGTATCAGACTCATTGTTCAGTAGAATGTGGTTATATTTGTATCAGACTCATTGTTCAGTAGAATGTGGTTATATTTGTATCAGACTCATTGTTCAGTAGAATGTGGTTATATTTGTATCAGACTCATTGTTCAGTAGAATGTGGTTATATGTGTATCAGACTCATTGTTCAGTAGAATGTGGTTGGTTATATGTGTATCAGACTCATTGTTCAGTAGAATGTGGTTGGTTATATGTGTATCAGACTCATTGTTCAGTAGAATGTGGTTGGTTATATTTGTATCAGACTCATTGTTCAGTAGAATGTGGTTATATTTGTATCAGACTCATTGTTCAGTAGAATGTGGTTACATTTGTATCAGACTCATTGTTCAGTAGAATGTGGTTATATTTGTATCAGACTCATTGTTCAGTAGAATGTGGTTATATGTGTATCAGACTCATTGTTCAGTAGAATGTGGTTATAATTGTATCAGACTCATTGTTCAGTAGAATGTGGTTATATTTGTATCAGACTCATTGTTCAGTAGAATGTGGTTATATGTGTATCAGACTCATTGTTCAGTAGAATGTGGTTACATTTGTATCAGACTCATTGTTCAGTAGAATGTGGTTATATTTGTATCAGACTCATTGTTCAGTAGAATGTGGTTATATGTGTATCAGACTCATTGTTCAGTAGAATGTGGTTATAATTGTATCAGACTCATTGTTCAGTAGAATGTGGTTATATTTGTATCAGACTCATTGTTCAGTAGAATGTGGTTATATTTGTATCAGACTCATTGTTCAGTAGAATGTGGTTAGGTGTGTATCAGACTCATTGTTCAGTAGAATGTGGTTATATGTGTATCAGACTCATTGTTCAGTAGAATGTGGTTATATTTGTATCAGACTCATTGTTCAGTAGAATGTGGTTATATTTGTATCACACTCATTGTTCAGTAGAATGTGGTTGGTTATATTTGTATCAGACTCATTGTTCAGTAGAATGTGGTTATATTTGTATCAGACTCATTGTTCAGTAGAATGTGGTTGGTTATATTTGTATCAGACTCATTGTTCAGTAGAATGTGGTTATATATGTATCAGACTCATTGTTCAGTAGAATGTGGTTGGTTATATTTGTATCAGACTCATTGTTCAGTAGAATGTGGTTATATTTGTATCAGACTCATTGTTCAGTAGAATGTGGTTATATTTGTATCAGACTCATTGTTCAGTAGAATGTGGTTATATTTGTATCAGACTCATTGTTCAGTAGAATGTGGTTATAATTGTATCAGACTCATTGTTCAGTAGAATGTGGTTATATTTGTATCACACTCATTGTTCAGTAGAATGTGGTTGGTTATATTTGTATCAGACTCATTGTTCAGTAGAATGTGGTTATATTTGTATCAGACTCATTGTTCAGTAGAATGTGGTTATATTTGTATCAGACTCATTGTTCAGTAGAATGTGGTTATATTTGTATCAGACTCATTGTTCAGTAGAATGTGGTTGGTTATATTTGTATCAGACTCATTGTTCAGTAGAATGTGGTTATATTTGTATCAGACTCATTGTTCAGTAGAATGTGGTTATATTTGTATCAGACTCATTGTTCAGTAGAATGTGGTTATATGTGTATCAGACTCATTGTTCAGTAGAATGTGGTTATATTTGTATCAGACTCATTGTTCAGTAGAATGTGGTTGGTTATATTTGTATCAGACTCATTGTTCAGTAGAATGTGGTTATATTTGTATCAGACTCATTGTTCAGTAGAATGTGGTTATATTTGTATCAGACTCATTGTTCAGTAGAATGTGGTTATATGTGTATCAGACTCATTGTTCAGTAGAATGTGGTTATATTTGTATCAGACTCATTGTTCAGTAGAATGTGGTTAGGTGTGTATCAGACTCATTGTTCAGTAGAATGTGGTTATATTTGTATCAGACTCATTGTTCAGTAGAATGTGGTTATATTTGTATCAGACTCATTGTTCAGTAGAATGTGGTTATATTTGTATCAGACTCATTGTTCAGTAGAATGTGGTTATATTTGTATCAGACTCATTGTTCAGTAGAATGTGGTTATATGTGTATCAGACTCATTGTTCAGTAGAATGTGGTTATATTTGTATCAGACTCATTGTTCAGTAGAATGTGGTTACATTTGTATCAGACTCATTGTTCAGTAGAATGTGGTTATATATGTATCAGACTCATTGTTCAGTAGAATGTGGTTGGTTATATTTGTATCAGACTCATTGTTCAGTAGAATGTGGTTGGTTATATGTGTATCAGACTCATTGTTCAGTAGAATGTGGTTATATTTGTATCAGACTCATTGTTCAGTAGAATGTGGTTGGTTATATTTGTATCAGACTCATTGTTCAGTAGAATGTGGTTGGTTATATGTGTATCAGACTCATTGTTCAGTAGAATGTGGTTATATTTGTATCAGACTCATTGTTCAGTAGAATGTGGTTATATGTGTATCAGACTCATTGTTCAGTAGAATGTGGTTATATTTGTATCAGACTCATTGTTCAGTAGAATGTGGTTATATTTGTATCAGACTCATTGTTCAGTAGAATGTGGTTATATTTGTATCAGACTCATTGTTCAGTAGAATGTGGTTATATTTGTATCAGACTCATTGTTCAGTAGAATGTGGTTATATGTGTATCAGACTCATTGTTCAGTAGAATGTGGTTGGTTATATGTGTATCAGACTCATTGTTCAGTAGAATGTGGTTGGTTATATGTGTATCAGACTCATTGTTCAGTAGAATGTGGTTGGTTATATTTGTATCAGACTCATTGTTCAGTAGAATGTGGTTATATTTGTATCAGACTCATTGTTCAGTAGAATGTGGTTACATTTGTATCAGACTCATTGTTCAGTAGAATGTGGTTATATTTGTATCAGACTCATTGTTCAGTAGAATGTGGTTATATGTGTATCAGACTCATTGTTCAGTAGAATGTGGTTATAATTGTATCAGACTCATTGTTCAGTAGAATGTGGTTATATTTGTATCAGACTCATTGTTCAGTAGAATGTGGTTATATGTGTATCAGACTCATTGTTCAGTAGAATGTGGTTACATTTGTATCAGACTCATTGTTCAGTAGAATGTGGTTATATTTGTATCAGACTCATTGTTCAGTAGAATGTGGTTATATGTGTATCAGACTCATTGTTCAGTAGAATGTGGTTATAATTGTATCAGACTCATTGTTCAGTAGAATGTGGTTATATTTGTATCAGACTCATTGTTCAGTAGAATGTGGTTATATTTGTATCAGACTCATTGTTCAGTAGAATGTGGTTAGGTGTGTATCAGACTCATTGTTCAGTAGAATGTGGTTATATGTGTATCAGACTCATTGTTCAGTAGAATGTGGTTATATTTGTATCAGACTCATTGTTCAGTAGAATGTGGTTATATTTGTATCACACTCATTGTTCAGTAGAATGTGGTTGGTTATATTTGTATCAGACTCATTGTTCAGTAGAATGTGGTTATATTTGTATCAGACTCATTGTTCAGTAGAATGTGGTTGGTTATATTTGTATCAGACTCATTGTTCAGTAGAATGTGGTTATATATGTATCAGACTCATTGTTCAGTAGAATGTGGTTGGTTATATTTGTATCAGACTCATTGTTCAGTAGAATGTGGTTATATTTGTATCAGACTCATTGTTCAGTAGAATGTGGTTATATTTGTATCAGACTCATTGTTCAGTAGAATGTGGTTATATTTGTATCAGACTCATTGTTCAGTAGAATGTGGTTATAATTGTATCAGACTCATTGTTCAGTAGAATGTGGTTATATTTGTATCACACTCATTGTTCAGTAGAATGTGGTTGGTTATATTTGTATCAGACTCATTGTTCAGTAGAATGTGGTTATATTTGTATCAGACTCATTGTTCAGTAGAATGTGGTTATATTTGTATCAGACTCATTGTTCAGTAGAATGTGGTTATATTTGTATCAGACTCATTGTTCAGTAGAATGTGGTTATATTTGTATCAGACTCATTGTTCAGTAGAATGTGGTTATATTTGTATCAGACTCATTGTTCAGTAGAATGTGGTTATATTTGTATCAGACTCATTGTTCAGTAGAATGTGGTTATATTTGTATCAGACTCATTGTTCAGTAGAATGTGGTTATATGTGTATCAGACTCATTGTTCAGTAGAATGTGGTTGGTTATATTTGTATCAGACTCATTGTTCAGTAGAATGTGGTTATATTTGTGTCAGACTCATTGTTCAGTAGAATGTGGTTATATTTGTATCAGACTCATTGTTCAGTAGAATGTGGTTATATTTGTATCAGACTCATTGTTCAGTAGAATGTGGTTATATATGTATCAGACTCATTGTTCAGTAGAATGTGGTTGGTTATATTTGTATCAGACTCATTGTTCAGTAGAATGTGGTTATATTTGTATCAGACTCATTGTTCAGTAGAATGTGGTTATATTTGTATCAGACTCATTGTTCAGTAGAATGTGGTTATATGTGTATCAGACTCATTGTTCAGTAGAATGTGGTTATATTTGTATCAGACTCATTGTTCAGTAGAATGTGGTTATATTTGTATCAGACACATTGTTCAGTAGAATGTGGTTATATTTGTATCAGACTCATTGTTCAGTAGAATGTGGTTATATTTGTATCAGACTCATTGTTCAGTAGAATGTGGTTGGTTATATGTGTATCAGACTCATTGTTCAGTAGAATGTGGTTATATGTGTATCAGACTCATTGTTCAGTAGAATGTGGTTATATTTGTATCAGACTCATTGTTCAGTAGAATGTGGTTATATTTGTATCAGACTCATTGTTCAGTAGAATGTGGTTATATGTGTATCAGACTCATTGTTCAGTAGAATGTGGTTATATTTGTATCAGACTCATTGTTCAGTAGAATGTGGTTATATTTGTATCAGACACATTGTTCAGTAGAATGTGGTTATATTTGTATCAGACTCATTGTTCAGTAGAATGTGGTTATATTTGTATCAGACTCATTGTTCAGTAGAATGTGGTTGGTTATATGTGTATCAGACTCATTGTTCAGTAGAATGTGGTTATATGTGTATCAGACTCATTGTTCAGTAGAATGTGGTTATATTTGTATCAGACTCATTGTTCAGTAGAATGTGGTTATATTTGTATCAGACTCATTGTTCAGTAGAATGTGGTTATATTTGTATCAGACTCATTGTTCAGTAGAATGTGGTTGGTTATATTTGTATCAGACTCATTGTTCAGTAGAATGTGGTTATATTTGTATCAGACTCATTGTTCAGTAGAATGTGGTTGGTTATATGTGTATCAGACTCATTGTTCAGTAGAATGTGGTTATATTTGTATCAGACTCATTGTTCAGTAGAATGTGGTTGGTTATATGTGTATCAGACTCATTGTTCAGTAGAATGTGGTTATATTTGTATCAGACACATTGTTCAGTAGAATGTGGTTATATTTGTATCAGACTCATTGTTCAGTAGAATGTGGTTATATGTGTATCAGACTCATTGTTCAGTAGAATGTGGTTATATTTGTATCAGACTCATTGTTCAGTAGAATGTGGTTATATTTGTGTCAGACTCATTGTTCAGTAGAATGTGGTTATATTTGTATCAGACTCATTGTTCAGTAGAATGTGGTTATATTTGTATCAGACTCATTGTTCAGTAGAATGTGGTTATATTTGTATCAGACTCATTGTTCAGTAGAATGTGGTTATATTTGTATCAGACTCTTTGTTCAGTAGAATGTGGTTATATATGTATCAGACTCATTGTTCAGTAGAATGTGGTTATATTTGTATCAGACTCATTGTTCAGTAGAATGTGGTGATATTTGTATCAGACTCATTGTTCAGTAGAATGTGGTTATATTTGTATCAGACTCATTGTTCAGTAGAATGTGGTTGGTTATATGTGTATCAGACTCATTGTTCAGTAGAATGTGGTTATATTTGTATCAGACTCATTGTTCAGTAGAATGTGGTTATATTTGTATCAGACTCATTGTTCAGTAGAATGTGGTTATATTTGTATCAGACTCATTGTTCAGTAGAATGTGGTTATATTTGTATCAGACTCATTGTTCAGTAGAATGTGGTTGGTTATATTTGTGTCAGACTCATTGTTCAGTAGAATGTGGTTATATTTGTATCAGACTCATTGTTCAGTAGAATGTGGTTATATTTGTATCAGACACATTGTTCAGTAGAATGTGGTTATATGTGTATCAGACTCATTGTTCAGTAGAATGTGGTTATATTTGTGTCAGACTCATTGTTCAGTAGAATGTGGTTGGTTATATTTGTATCAGACTCATTGTTCAGTAGAATGTGGTTATATTTGTATCAGACTCATTGTTCAGTAGAATGTGGTTGGTTATATTTGTATCAGACTCATTGTTCAGTAGAATGTGGTTGGTTATATGTGTATCAGACTCATTGTTCAGTAGAATGTGGTTATATTTGTATCAGACTCATTGTTCAGTAGAATGTGGTTATATTTGTATCAGACTCATTGTTCAGTAGAATGTGGTTATATTTGTATCAGACTCATTGTTCAGTAGAATGTGGTTATATTTGTATCAGACTCATTGTTCAGTAGAATGTGGTTGGTTATATTTGTGTCAGACTCATTGTTCAGTAGAATGTGGTTATATTTGTATCAGACTCATTGTTCAGTAGAATGTGGTTATATTTGTATCAGACACATTGTTCAGTAGAATGTGGTTATATGTGTATCAGACTCATTGTTCAGTAGAATGTGGTTATATTTGTGTCAGACACATTGTTCAGTAGAATGTGGTTATATTTGTATCAGACTCATTGTTCAGTAGAATGTGGTTATATTTGTATCAGACACATTGTTCAGTAGAATGTGGTTGGTTATATTTGTATCAGACTCATTGTTCAGTAGAATGTGGTTACATTTGTATCAGACTCATTGTTCAGTAGAATGTGGTTATATTTGTATCAGACACATTGTTCAGTAGAATGTGGTTATATTTGTATCAGACTCATTGTTCAGTAGAATGTGGTTGGTTATATTTGTATCAGACACATTGTTCAGTAGAATGTGGTTATATTTGTGTCAGACTCATTGTTCAGTAGAATGTGGTTATATTTGTATCAGACTCATTGTTCAGTAGAATGTGGTTATATTTGTATCAGACTCATTGTTCAGTAGAATGTGGTTATATTTGTATCAGACTCATTGTTCAGTAGAATGTGGTTATATTTGTATCAGACTCATTGTTCAGTAGAATGTGGTTATATTTGTATCAGACTCATTGTTCAGTAGAATGTGGTTATATGTGTATCAGACTCATTGTTCAGTAGAATGTGGTTATATGTGTATCAGACTCATTGTTCAGTAGAATGTGGTTATATTTGTATCAGACTCATTGTTCAGTAGAATGTGGTTATATTTGTATCAGACTCATTGTTCAGTAGAATGTGGTTATATGTGTATCAGACTCATTGTTCAGTAGAATGTGGTTATATTTGTATCAGACTCATTGTTCAGTAGAATGTGGTTATAATTGTATCAGACTCATTGTTCAGTAGAATGTGGTTATATTTGTATCAGACTCATTGTTCAGTAGAATGTGGTTATATATGTATCAGACTCATTGTTCAGTAGAATGTGGTTATATGTGTATCAGACTCATTGTTCAGTAGAATGTGGTTATAATTGTATCAGACTCATTGTTCAGTAGAATGTGGTTATATTTGTATCAGACTCATTGTTCAGTAGAATGTGGTTATATATGTATCAGACTCATTGTTCAGTAGAATGTGGTTATATATGTATCAGACTCATTGTTCAGTAGAATGTGGTTATATGTGTATCAGACTCATTGTTCAGTAGAATGTGGTTATAATTGTATCAGACTCATTGTTCAGTAGAATGTGGTTATATATGTATCAGACTCATTGTTCAGTAGAATGTGGTTATATGTGTATCAGACTCATTGTTCAGTAGAATGTGGTTATAATTGTATCAGACTCATTGTTCAGTAGAATGTGGTTATATATGTATCAGACTCATTGTTCAGTAGAATGTGGTTATAATTGTATCAGACTCATTGTTCAGTAGAATGTGGTTATATTTGTATCAGACTCATTGTTCAGTAGAATGTGGTTGGTTATATTTGTGTCAGACTCATTGTTCAGTAGAATGTGGTTATATTTGTATCAGACTCATTGTTCAGTAGAATGTGGTTATATGTGTATCAGACTCATTGTTCAGTAGAATGTGGTTATATTTGTATCAGACTCATTGTTCAGTAGAATGTGGTTATAATTGTATCAGACTCATTGTTCAGTAGAATGTGGTTATATTTGTATCAGACTCATTGTTCAGTAGAATGTGGTTATATTTGTATCAGACTCATTGTTCAGTAGAATGTGGTTATATGTGTATCAGACTCATTGTTCAGTAGAATGTGGTTATATTTGTATCAGACTCATTGTTCAGTAGAATGTGGTTATATTTGTATCAGACTCATTGTTCAGTAGAATGTGGTTATAATTGTATCAGACTCATTGTTCAGTAGAATGTGGTTATATTTGTATCAGACTCATTGTTCAGTAGAATGTGGTTATATTTGTATCAGACTCATTGTTCAGTAGAATGTGGTTGGTTATATGTGTATCAGACTCATTGTTCAGTAGAATGTGGTTATATTTGTATCAGACTCATTGTTCAGTAGAATGTGGTTGGTTATATTTGTATCAGACTCATTGTTCAGTAGAATGTGGTTGGTTATGTTTGTATCAGACTCATTGTTCAGTAGAATGTGGTTATATTTGTATCAGACTCATTGTTCAGTAGAATGTGGTTATATTTGTATCAGACTCATTGTTCAGTAGAATGTGGTTATATTTGTATCAGACTCATTGTTCAGTAGAATGTGGTTATATTTGTATCAGACTCATTGTTCAGTAGAATGTGGTTATATTTGTATCAGACTCATTGTTCAGTAGAATGTGGTTATATTTGTATCAGACTCATTGTTCAGTAGAATGTGGTTGGTTATATGTGTATCAGACTCATTGTTCAGTAGAATGTGGTTATATTTGTATCAGACTCATTGTTCAGTAGAATGTGGTTGGTTATATTTGTATCAGACTCATTGTTCAGTAGAATGTGGTTGGTTATATTTGTATCAGACTCATTGTTCAGTAGAATGTGGTTATATGTGTATCAGACTCATTGTTCAGTAGAATGTGGTTATATTTGTATCAGACTCATTGTTCAGTAGAATGTGGTTATATTTGTATCAGACTCATTGTTCAGTAGAATGTGGTTATATTTGTATCAGACTCATTGTTCAGTAGAATGTGGTTGGTTATATTTGTATCAGACTCATTGTTCAGTAGAATGTGGTTATATTTGTATCAGACTCATTGTTCAGTAGAATGTGGTTATATTTGTATCAGACTCATTGTTCAGTAGAATGTGGTTATATTTGTATCAGACTCATTGTTCAGTAGAATGTGGTTATATTTGTATCAGACGCATTGTTCAGTAGAATGTGGTTATATTTGTATCAGACTCATTGTTCAGTAGAATGTGGTTATATTTGTATCAGACTCATTGTTCAGTAGAATGTGGTTGGTTATATGTGTATCAGACTCATTGTTCAGTAGAATGTGGTTATATTTGTATCAGACTCATTGTTCAGTAGAATGTGGTTGGTTATATTTGTATCAGACTCATTGTTCAGTAGAATGTGGTTGGTTATATTTGTATCAGACTCATTGTTCAGTAGAATGTGGTTATATTTGTATCAGACTCATTGTTCAGTAGAATGTGGTTATATTTGTATCAGACTCATTGTTCAGTAGAATGTGGTTATATTTGTATCAGACTCATTGTTCAGTAGAATGTGGTTATATTTGTATCAGACTCATTGTTCAGTAGAATGTGGTTATATTTGTATCAGACTCATTGTTCAGTAGAATGTGGTTATATTTGTATCAGACTCATTGTTCAGTAGAATGTGGTTATATTTGTATCAGACTCATTGTTCAGTAGAATGTGGTTATAATTGTATCAGACTCATTGTTCAGTAGAATGTGGTTATATTTGTATCAGACTCATTGTTCAGTAGAATGTGGTTATATTTGTATCAGACTCATTGTTCAGTAGAATGTGGTTATATTTGTATCAGACTCATTGTTCAGTAGAATGTGGTTATATGTGTATCAGACTCATTGTTCAGTAGAATGTGGTTATATATGTATCAGACTCATTGTTCAGTAGAATGTGGTTATATTTGTATCAGACTCATTGTTCAGTAGAATGTGGTTATATTTGTATCAGACTCATTGTTCAGTAGAATGTGGTTATATTTGTATCAGACTCATTGTTCAGTAGAATGTGGTTATATTTGTATCAGACTCATTGTTCAGTAGAATGTGGTTGGTTATATGTGTATCAGACTCATTGTTCAGTAGAATGTGGTTATATATGTATCAGACTCATTGTTCAGTAGAATGTGGTTGGTTATATTTGTATCAGACTCATTGTTCAGTAGAATGTGGTTATATTTGTATCAGACTCATTGTTCAGTAGAATGTGGTTATATTTGTATCAGACTCATTGTTCAGTAGAATGTGGTTATATTTGTATCAGACTCATTGTTCAGTAGAATGTGGTTATATTTGTATCAGACTCATTGTTCAGTAGAATGTGGTTATATTTGTATCAGACTCATTGTTCAGTAGAATGTGGTTATATTTGTATCAGACTCATTGTTCAGTAGAATGTGGTTATATTTGTATCAGACTCATTGTTCAGTAGAATGTGGTTATATTTGTGTCAGACTCATTGTTCAGTAGAATGTGGTTATATTTGTATCAGACTCATTGTTCAGTAGAATGTGGTTATATTTGTATCAGACTCATTGTTCAGTAGAATGTGGTTATATTTGTATCAGACTCATTGTTCAGTAGAATGTGGTTATATTTGTATCAGACTCATTGTTCAGTAGAATGTGGTTATATTTGTATCAGACTCATTGTTCAGTAGAATGTGGTTATATTTGTATCAGACTCATTGTTCAGTAGAATGTGGTTATATTTGTATCAGACTCATTGTTCAGTAGAATGTGGTTATATTTGTATCAGACTCATTGTTCAGTAGAATGTGGTTATATTTGTATCAGACTCATTGTTCAGTAGAATGTGGTTATATTTGTATCAGACTCATTGTTCAGTAGAATGTGGTTATATTTGTGTCAGACTCATTGTTCAGTAGAATGTGGTTATATTTGTATCAGACTCATTGTTCAGTAGAATGTGGTTATATTTGTATCAGACTCATTGTTCAGTAGAATGTGGTTATATTTGTATCAGACTCATTGTTCAGTAGAATGTGGTTATATTTGTATCAGACTCATTGTTCAGTAGAATGTGGTTATATTTGTATCAGACTCATTGTTCAGTAGAATGTGGTTATATTTGTATCAGACTCATTGTTCAGTAGAATGTGGTTATATTTGTATCAGACTCATTGTTCAGTAGAATGTGGTTGGTTATATTTGTATCAGACTCATTGTTCAGTAGAATGTGGTTATATTTGTATCAGACTCATTGTTCAGTAGAATGTGGTTATATTTGTATCAGACTCATTGTTCAGTAGAATGTGGTTATATTTGTGTCAGACTCATTGTTTAGTAGAATGTGGTTATATTTGTATCAGACTCATTGTTCAGTAGAATGTGGTTATATTTGTATCAGACTCATTGTTCAGTAGAATGTGGTTATATTTGTATCAGACTCATTGTTCAGTAGAATGTGGTTGGTTATATGTGTATCAGACTCATTGTTCAGTAGAATGTGGTTATATTTGTATCAGACTCATTGTTCAGTAGAATGTGGTTGGTTATATGTGTATCAGACTCATTGTTCAGTAGAATGTGGTTATATGTGTATCAGACTCATTGTTCAGTAGAATGTGGTTATATTTGTATCAGACTCATAAAATAAAATACTAAATACATGTTCTCTCTCTCCCTCTCTCCCTCTCTCTCTCCATGTTCTACATATTACGTCTCAGAGACTTTCACTAACGGAGCAATCTCCATGGCAACCCCGTTGTTCCTAATTAGGAGGCACCTTTTCCTCCCTTTCCTTTGGGCCTTGGCACCAATAATCAGAACCTCTGAATTAGGAGGCACCTTTTCCTCCCTTTCCTTTGGGCCTTGGCACCAATAATCAGAACCTCTGAATTAGGAGGCACCTTTTCCTTTGGGCCTTGGGCACCAATAACCAGAACCTCTGAATTAGGAGGCACCTTTTCCTTTGGGCCTTGGGCACCAATAACCAGAACCTCTGAATTAGGAGGCACCTTTTCCTCCCATTTTCCTTTGTTTCATGGGCTTCGGAACCCTTGGCCTGATTAATCCCTACATTATTCACGGGTTGGCTGTGTGTGTGTGTGTGTGTGTGTGTGTGTGTGTGTGTGTGTGTGTGTGTGTGTGTGTGTGTGTGTGTGTGTGTGTGTGTGTGTGTGTGTGTGTGTGTGTGTGTGTGTGTGTGTGTGTGAGACAATACTAACACACCTCTGTTTGTTCTTGAAGATGCGCTGCTGTGTTTCATTGAAACGTTGGTTCGCAGCGACCAGCAGCGCTACAAGTGGTGAGATAATTACAGGATAGAACCACATGCAACATTCAATCACAGCAGATGGGAGGAGGGGAGCCCACAGTTCTCTGAATCCCAGCCAAGCTTCAAGACTTGAGTTTATTGCTTTTTGTCAGGTCAGCAGTGGGGGTTTCTCTCTCTCTCTCTCTCTCTCTCTCTCTCTCTCTCTCTCTCTCTCTCTCTCTCTCTCTCTCTCTCACAGTCAGCTGTAGGACTATTAATTCCGTAAATAGTGCACTTCTTCTAACCCTAAATGGAAGGGAATAGGGTGCCATCTGACCAGGACCTGGTACTCTGAATACATCTCTGTAGACCTGCCCACTCTGAATACATCTATGTAGACCTGCCCACTCTGGTACTCTGAATACATCTCTGTAGACCTGCCCACTCTGAATACATCTCTGTAGACCTGCCCACTCTGGTACTCTGAATACATCTCTGTAGACCTGCCCACTCTGAATACATCTCTGTAGACCTACCCACTCTGAATACATCTCTGTAGACCTGCCCACTCTGAATTCATCTTTGTAGACCTGCCCACTCTGAATACATCTCTGTAGACCTGCCCACTCTGAATACATCTCTGTAGACCTGCCCACTCTGAATACATCTCTGTAGACCTGCCCACTCTGAATACATCTCTGTAGACCTGCCCACTCTGAATACATCTCTGTAGACCTACCCACTCTGAATACATCTCTGTAGACCTGCCCACTCTGAATACATCTCTGTAGACCTGCCCACTCTGAATACATCTCTGTAGACCTGCCCACTCTGAATACATCTCTGTAGACCTGCCCACTCTGAATACATCTCTGTAGACCTACCCACTCTGAATACATCTCTGTAGACCTGCCCACTCTGAATACATCTCTGTAGACCTGCCGCCTCTGAATACATCTCTGTAGACCTGCCCACTCTGGTACTCTGAATACATCTCTCTAGACCTGTCCACTCTGAATACATCTCTGTAGACCTACCCACTCTGAATACATCTCTGTAGACCTGCCCACTATGAATACATCTCTGTAGACCTGCCCACTCTGAATACATCTCTGTAGACCTGTCCAATCTGAATACATCTCTGTAGACCTACCCACTCCGAATACATCTCTGTAGACCTACCCACTCTGAATACATCTCTGTAGACCTGCCCACTCTCTGTAGACCTACCCACTCTGAATACATCTCTGTAGACCTGCCCACTCTGAATACATCTATGTAGACCTGCCCAATCTGAATACATCTCTGTAGACCTACCCACTCTGAATACATCTCTGTAGACTTGCCCACTCTGAATACATCTCTGTAGACCTGCCCACTCTGAATACATCTCTGTAGACCTGGCCACACTGAATACATCTCTGTAGACCTGCCCACTCTGAATGCATCTCTGTAGACCTGCCCACTCTGGTACTCTGAATACATCTCTGTAGACCTGTCCACTCTGAATACATCTCTGTAGACCTACCCACTCTGAATACATCTATGTAGAACTGCCCACTCTGAATACATCTCTGTAGACCTACCCACTCTGAATATATCTCTGTAGACCTACCCACTCTGAATACATCTCTGTAGACCTACCCACTCCGAATACATCTCTGTAGACCTACCCACTCTGAATACATCTCTGTAGACCTGCCCACTTTGGAACTCTGAATACATCTCTGTAGACCTACCAACTCTGAATACATCTCTGTAGACCTGCCCACTCTGAATACATCTCTGTAGACCTGCCCACTCTGAATACATCTCTGTAGACCTGCCCACTCTGAATACATCTCTGTAGACCTGCCCACTCTGAATGCATCTCTGTAGACCTGCCCACTCTGGTACTCTGAATACATCTCTGTAGACCTGCCCACTCTCTGTAGACCTACCCACTTTGAATACATCTCTGTAGACCTGCCCACTCTGAATACATCTATGTAGACCTGCCCACTCTGAATACATCTCTGTAGACCTGCCCACTCTGAATACATCTCTGTAGACCTGCCCACTCTGAATACATCTCTGTAGACCTGCCCACTCTGAATACATCTCTGTAGACCTGCCCACTCTGAATGCATCTCTGTAGACCTGCCCACTCTGGTACTCTGAATACATCTCTGTAGACCTGCCCACTCTGTTCTGGTTATTGGTGCCAAGGCCCAAAGGAAAAGGTGCCTCCTAATTCAGAGGTTCTGGTTATTGGTGCCAAGGCCCGGAGGAAAAGGTGCCTCCTAATTCAGAGATTCTGGTTATTGGTGCCAAAGCCCAAAGGAAAAGGTGCCTCCTAATTCAGAGGTTCTGGTTATTGGTGCCAAGGCCCAAAGGAAAGGGAGGAAAAGGTGCCTCCTAATTCAGAGGTTCTGGTTATTGGTGCCAAGGCCCAAAGGAAAAGGTGCCTCCTAATTCAGAGGTTCTGGTTATTGGTGCCCAAGGCCCAAAGAGAGAAACTGACTGAACATGTACCTTCTCTGGTACTAGAGATGCAACACACCAGGCTGAAAATCTAGAGGGGAGATTTTAGACTCTGACCAACATGCTGAGGCCCACGTAAAAAATGTGACCAAATCAGCTTTATATTGCCAATGTGTGTCCGTTTCTCTGCCAGGCCAACACTGAGAGACTAATGCATGCTGTTAGTACTATCAGGCTTGAATACTTCATTGCTCTCCTGTGTGTTGACCCGGCCCAGACAGAATCAATACCATCTAGAAGTATGAATGCTGAAGCCCGTGTGTTGACCCGGACCAGACAGAACCAATACCATCTAGAAGTATGAATGATGAAGCCCGTGTGTTGACCCGGACCAGACAGAACCAATACCATCTAGAAGTATGAATGATGAAGCCCGTGTGTTGACCCGGACCAGACAGAACCAATACCATCTAGAAGTATGAATGCTGAAGCCCGTGTGTTGACCCGGCCCAGACAGAACCAATACCATCTAGAAGTCCCTGCCTTGCCCTGTTAGTTTATTGATTGTTAAAGTACTTTGTGGCCCCAGATTACATGTCTCATATACTGTAAGACGTGCCTGGTCCGTCCCTCAGATCTTCTGTCCCTGGTCTATTAGATGTTCCAATGGTCAGAACCAAAACGTTGAGTAAGGGGCCTTCAGCCACTATGGTCCTGGCCTGGTGAGACTGCCTTCAGCCACTATGGTCCTGGCCTGGTGATACTGCTATGGTCCTGGCCTGGTGAGACTGCTATGGTCCTGGCCTGCTGAGACTGCTATGGTCCTGGCCTGGTGAGACTGCTATGGTCCTGGCCTGGTGATACTGCTATGGTCCTGGCCTGGTGAGACTGCTATGGTCCTGGCCTGGTGAGACTGCTATGGTCCTGGCCTGCTGAGACTGCTATGGTCCTGGCCTGGTGAGACTGCTATGGTCCTGGCCTGGTGATACTGCTATGGTCCTGGCCTGCTGAGACTGCTATGGTCCTGGCCTGGTGAGACTGCTATGGTCCTGGCCTGGTGATACTGCTATGGTCCTGGCCTGGTGATACTGCTATGGTCCTGGCCTGGTGATACTGCTATGGTCCTGGCCTGGTGAGACTGCTATGGTCCTGGCCTGCTGAGACTGCTATGGTCCTGGCCTGCTGAGACTGCCTTCAGCCACTATGGTCCTGGCCTGGTGAGACTGCTATGGTCCTGGCCTGGTGAGACTGCTATGGTCCTGGCCTGGTGATACTGCTATGGTCCTGGCCTGGTGATACTGCTATGGTCCTGGCCTGGTGATACTGCTATGGTCCTGGCCTGCTGAGACTGCTATGGTCCTGGACTGCTGAGACTGCCTTCAGCCACTATGGTCCTGGCCTGCTGAGACTGCTATGGTCCTGGCCTGGTGAGACTGCTATGGTCCTGGCCTGGTGAGACTGCTATGGTCCTGGCCTGCTGAGACTGCTATGGTCCTGGCCTGCTGAGACTGCTATGGTCCTGACCTGCTGAGACTGCTATGGTCCTGGCCTGCTGAGACTGCTATGGTCCTGGCCTGCTGAGACTGCTATGGTCCTGGCCTGGTGAGACTGCTATGGTCCTGGCCTGGTGATACTGCTATGGTCCTGGCCTGCTGAGACTGCCTTCAGCCACTATGGTCCTGGCCTGCTGAGACTGCTATGGTCCTGGCCTGGTGAGACTGCTATGGTCCTGGCCTGCTGAGACTGCTATGGTCCTGGCCTGGTGAGACTGCTATGGTCATGGCCTGCTGAGACTGCTTGGTCCTGGCCTGCTGAGACTGCTATGGTCCTGGCCTGCTGAGACTGCTTGGTCCTGGCCTGCTGAGACTGCTTGGTCCTGGCCTGGTGAGACTGCTATGGTCCTGGCCTGGTGAGACTGCCTTCAGCCACTATGGTCCTGGCCTGGTGAGACTGCTATGGTCCTGGCCTGGTGATACTGCTATGGTCCTGGCCTGCTGAGACTGCTATGGTCCTGGCCTGGTGATACTGCTATGGTCCTGGCCTGCTGAGACTGCTATGGTCCTGGCCTGGTGAGACTGCCTTCAGCCACTATGGTCCTGGCCTGGTGATACTGCTATGGTCCTGGCCTGGTGATACTGCTATGGTCCTGGCCTGGTGATACTGCTATGGTCCTGGCCTGGTGAGACTGCTATGGTCCTGGCCTGGTGAGACTGCTATGGTCCTGGCCTGGTGAGACTGCTATGGTCCTGGCCTGGTGAGACTGCTATGGTCCTGGCCTGGTGATACTGCTATGGTCCTGGCCTGGTGAGACTGCTATGGTCCTGGCCTGGTGAGACTGCTATGGTCCTGGCCTGGTGATACTGCTATGGTCATGGCCTGCTGAGACTGCTATGGTCCTGGCCTGGTGATACTGCTATGGTCCTGGCCTGGTGAGACTGCTATGGTCCTGGCCTGGTGAGACTGCTATGGTCCTGGCCTGGTGATACTGCTATGGTCATGGCCTGCTGAGACTGCTATGGTCCTGGCCTGGTGATACTGCTATGGTCCTGGCCTGGTGAGACTTCCTTCAGTCACTATGGTCCTGGCCTGCTGAGACTGCTATACTGCTATGGTCCTGGCCTGCTGAGACTGCTATGGTCCTGGCCTGCTGAGACTGCTATGGTCCTGGCCTGCTGAGACTGCTATGGTCCTGGCCTGCTGAGACTGCTATGGTCCTGGCCTGCTGAGACTGCCTTCAGCCACTATGGTCCTGGCCTGGTGATACTGCTATGGTCCTGGCCTGCTGAGACTGCTATGGTCCTGGCCTGGTGAGACTGCTATGGTCCTGGCCTAGTGAGACTGCTGTGGTCCTGGCCTGCTGAGACTGCTATGGTCCTCGCCTGCTGAGACTGCTGTGGTCCTGGCCTGGTGAGACTGCCTTCAGCCACTATGGTCCTGGCCTGGTGAGACTGCTATGGTCCTGGCCTGGTGAGACTGCTATGGTCCTGGCCTGGTGAGACTGCTATGGTCCTGGCCTGGTGAGACTGCCTTCAGCCACTATGGTCCTTGCCTGGTGAGACTGCTATGGTCCTGGCCTGGTGAGACTGCTGTGGTCCTGGCCTGGTGAGACTGCTATGGTCCTGGCCTGGTGAGACTGCCTTCAGCCACTATGGTCCTGGACTGGTGAGACTGCTATGGTCCTGGCCTGGTGAGACTGCTATGGTCCTGGCCTGGTGAGACTGCTATGGTCCTGGCCTGGTGAGACTGCTGTGGTCCTGGCCTGGTGAGACTGCTATGGTCCTGGCCTGGTGATACTGCTATGGTCCTGGCCTGGTGAGACTGCTATGGTCCTGGCCTGGTGAGACTGCCTTCAGCCACTATGGTCCTGGCCTGCTGAGACTGCTATGGTCCTGGCCTGGTGAGACTGCTGTGGTCCTGGCCTGCTGAGACTGCTATGGTCCTGGCCTGGTGAGACTGCTATGGTCCTGACCAGTAGAAACAGTCCACCAGTAAAAACAGTCCACCAGTAGAAACAGTCCACCAGTAGAAACAGTCCACCAGTAGAAACAGTCCACCAGTAGAAACATCCGACCAGTAGAAACAGCCCACCAGTAGAAACATCCGACCAGTAGAAACAGTCGACCAGTAGAAACAGCCCACCAGTAGAAACATCCGACCAGTAGAAACATCCGACCAGTAGAAACATCCGACCAGTAGAAACAGCCCACCAGTAGAAACATCCGACCAGTAGAAACATCCGACCAGTAGAAACATCCGACCAGTAGAAACAGCCCACCAGTAGAAACAGCCCACCAGTAGAAACAGTCAACCAGTAGAAACAGTCGACCAGTAGAAACAGCCCACCAGTAGAAACATCCGACCAGTAGAAACATCCGACCAGTAGAAACATCCGACCAGTAGAAACAGTCCACCAGTAGAAACAGCCAACCAGTAGAAACAGTCAACCAGTAGAAACAGTCCACCAGTAGAAACAGCCCACCAGTAGAAACATCCGACCAGTAGAAACATCCGACCAGTAGAAACATCCGACCAGTAGAAACAGTCCACCAGTAGAAACAGTCAACCAGTAGAAACAGTCCACCAGTAGAAACAGTCCACCAGTAGAAACAGTCCACCAGTAGAAACAGCCCACCAGTAGAAACAGTCCACCAGTAGAAACAGCCCACCAGTAGAAACATCCGACCAGTAGAAACATCCGACCAGTAGAAACATCCCACCAGTAGAAACAGCCAACCAGTAGAAACATCCGACCAGTAGAAACAGTCGACCAGTAGAAACATCCCACCAGTAGAAACAGCCCACCAGTAGAAACATCCGACCAGTAGAAACAGTCGACCAGTAGAAACAGCCCACCAGTAGAAACATCCCACCAGTAGAAACATCCCACCAGTAGAAACAGTCCACCAGTAGAAACAGTCCACCAGTAGAAACAGTCCACCAGTAGAAACAGTCCACCAGTAGAAACAGTCCACCAGTAGAAACATCCGACCAGTAGAAACAGTCCACCAGTAGAAACAGTCCACCAGTAGAAACAGTCCACCAGTAGAAACATCCGACCAGTAGAAACAGTCCACCAGTAGAAACATCCCACAACAGAATGAATGCGTAAAAGCCCAGATATGTGAAATTCTAAGGGAAATTCTGTTTACTTCTCTGCAGCACTTAACATAAAAATTACCAACAAATAACAAGCACTTTGCTTGAGACCAATTGATAATAAAAAACCTTTTGAAATATTGATTGGAATTTGAAATTGAACGACAGGCAGCAGGCAGAAGAACGCATCAATGTTTTCCTCTTTATCAGGGGGCACAGAGAGGAGCAGGGAGGGAGAGAGAGAGAGAGGGAGAGAGAGACAGAGAGAGACAGAGAGAGAGAGGGAGAGAGAGAGGGAGAGAGAGACAGAGAGAGAGAGAGGGAGAGGGAGAGGGAGGGAGAGAGAGACAGAGAGAGACAGAGAGAGAGAGGGAGAGAGAGAGAGAGAGAGAGAGGGAGAGAGAGAGAGGGAGAGAGAGCGAGGGAGAGAGAGCGAGGGAGAGCGAGGGAGAGAGAGGGAGAGGAGAGAGAGAGAGAGAGAGAGAGAGGGAGAGAGAGAGAGGGAGAGAGAGACAGAGAGAGACAGAGAGAGAGAGAGAGAGAGAGAGAGAGAGGGAGAGAGAGAGAGGGAGAGAGTTTGAGTTTTTATAAAACCTTTATTTTTTACTCAAGTGTTAACATAAATAATGACACACTGCCTTTTCAGAAATGAAACAACAAATGTTATTCCTAAACAAAAATAAATACATAACATATACATTCAACTTATTTCAGCAGCAAAAAATAATTTCCCCTCCTCTACAAAACAAAGCGCTCTTTCGTAGGCCCACTTCTCCTCAAATAATAGGAGATCTTTTACAGCTGAAAAGAACTCAAAATCTACTTTTATTCTTGCTTTCACTAAACCTTTAAAAACACATCTTACATCCTGCCCATATCCCGTTTCTATCTTATGTTTCCTACTCAGAAAAATTGACATCTTAGCTTGTCCCAAAATAAAATTTAACATTTGACATTTTCTTTTCTGTTGTTTACTATATTGAAACCCCAAAATAAAAACAGTGTTATTGAAAAACTCCCCTACTGCTTTAAACAAAGATTCCAGCATTTCCAATAGAGGTTTTATCCTCTCACACTCCATAAAACAGTGAAAAATGGTTTCTCTTATATTACAAAAAGGACATCCATCTCTAACATCTGAGTTAATAACAGATACAAAAGCATTAACTGCAATGATGCCATGCAAAACCCTCCATTGCATATCACCAGTACCCTTTTGTAACGGTGGTTTGTACAGTGCTCTCCATGCTGGCTTTACCTTGTCATCAATGCCCAATTTTACCCTCCATGGAGTATCTTTTCTATTTTTCAATTTATCTTTATTCAACACCTTGACACACCCCCTATACAATTCCTTCCCATTCACCTCATCCAAACCCACCTCCTCCAACCCTCTCAAATCCAGCAATAACGCCTTTCTTTCTGACTCTGGGATATTTGGTGTAATCCCTAGTTTTGGAAATGAGACGTCTTCATCTTGCACCTTCTTCTTGTGGCTACTAAGCATACCCCATTCTTCCGCTGACAGAGCCTTCCTACAGCTCCCCAGCATTTGTCCGACAATCCTTTCCGACCTCATCCCCAAATGTTCTGCCACCCGTCTTCCATCCATTAAGGCGGGCCCAGCCATGGCCATTAACTGTCTTAAGGTGATGATTTTCCCCTTCACCAGAATCTTGGAGAAATGTGGAACAGCTGCAGTTGTACAATCCAGTCTTGCCCCATACACCAGAGGTTCCTCCAACAGCCAATGCACTGACTCCGCTGAAGTTCTTCTGGACACCTTCATTACGCTCCACACTCTGAGAAGGCCTCTGTAAAACGGAGGTACTCCTTCCCTAGAAATCTGGCTACTATCAACCAGAAATAAAGCCTTCTTTAAACCTAATCCTCCAACCCGCTGTAATATAAGACCTGTCACCCCTCTCCACACCACATTTTCCGGTCCATAAAGCAACCTTTGAATAAACTGAAACCGGAAAGCAGCAGCCCTACTAGCAAGATGTACAAGACCTTGTCCCCCCTCCTCTTTTGACAAATACAAAACACTTTGTGGAACCCAGTGATATTTATCCCAAAAGAAATCCACAATAATTGCCTGTATCTTAGCCAGAAGGCCAGATGGTGGTTCTAAAACTGACAACCGATGCCACAGTGCAGAGGCAATCACATTGTTAACTATAATAGTGCGCCCCCTATATGACATACGAGATAGTAACCAACGCCATCTCCTCATCCTCCCTTCCACCATTTCAACCACCCCACTCCAATTTTTTTCCATAGTCCCCTCATCTCCTAGGTACACTCCAAGATACTTAAAACCTCCCTTACACCATTCTAGCCCCCCTGGCAAAACCATGATCCCTCCAGACCATTCTCCAATCTGTAAAGCACAACTCTTTTCCCAATTTACCTTTGCAGAGGATATTCCCCTAAAACGATCAACCATTAGACTCAAACTATCCACCTCCGCTTGATTTTTCACTAGCACAACTACATCATCAGCATAGGCTGAAAGACGAATAGGAGGAATATCCTCTGAAAGGCACACCCCTGCAATGCGACTTCTAATGCTATTTAGTAGTGGCTCTATAGCAATAGCACATAACATCCCAGACATAGAACATCCCTGCCTAATACCTCTACACACTTTAAAAGGAGCACTCAAACCACCGTTAACTTTCAATACACTTTCAATGTCACCATATATCACCTTTATCATGGCAATAAAACCAGAGCTGAACCCAAACGCCTCAAACGTGTGCC
>NC_048587.1:6351009-6453509 GCF_013265735.2 Oncorhynchus mykiss | reverse complement strand
TCCCTGTCTAATGTTCCCTGTCTAATGTTCCCTGTCTAATGTTCCCTGTCATATGTTCCCTGTCTAATGTTCCCTGTCTAATGTTCCCTGTCTAATGTTCCCTGTCATATGTTCCCTGTCTAATGTTCCCTGTCTAATCCCTGTCTAATGTTCCCTGTCTAATGTTCCCTGTCTAATGTTCCCTGTCTATTGTTCCCTGTCTAATGTTCCCTGTCTAATGTTCCCTGTCTAATGTTCCCTGTCTAATGTTCCCTGTCATATGTTCCCTGTCTAATGTTCCCTGTCTAATCCCTGTCTAATGTTCCCTGTCTAATGTTCCCTGTCTAATGTTCCCTGTCTATTGTTCCCTGTCTAATGTTCCCTGTCTAATGTTCCCTGTCTAATGTTCCCTGTCATATGTTCCCTGTCTAATGTTCCCTGTCTAATCCCTGTCTAATGTTCCCTGTCTAATGTTCCCTGTCTAATGTTCCCTGTCTATTGTTCCCTGTCTAATGTTCCCTGTCTAATGTTCCCTGTCTAATGTTCCCTGTCTAATGTTCCCTGTCTAATGTTCCCTGTCTAATCCCTGTCGAATGTTCCCTGTCTAATGTTCCCTGTCTAATCCCTGTCATATGTTCCCTGTCTAATGTTCCCTGTCTAATGTTCCCTGTCTAATGTTCCCTGTCTAATGTTCCCTGTCTAATCCCTGTCGAATGTTCCCTGTCTAATGTTCCCTGTCTAATCCCTGTCATATGTTCCCTGTCTAATGTTCCCTGTCTAATGTTCCCTGTCTAATCCCTGTCTAATGTTCCCTGTCTAATGTTCCCTGTCTAATGTTCCCTGTCTAATGTTCCCTGTCTAATGTTCCCTGTCTAATGTTCCCTGTTAGATGTTCCCTGTTAGATGTTCCCTGTCTAATGTTCCCTGTCATATGTTCCCTGCCTAATGTTCCCTGTCTAATGTTCCCTGCCTAATGTTCCCTGTCTAATGTTCCCTGTCTAATGTTCCCTGTCTAATGTTCCCTGTCTAATGTTCCCTGTCTAATGTTCCCTGTCTAATGTTCCCTGTCTAATGTTCCCTGTCATATGTTCCCTGCCTAATGTTCCCTGCCTAATGTTCCCTGTTAGATGTTCCCTGTTAGATGTTCCCTGTCTAATGTTCCCTGTCATATGTTCCCTGTCAGATGTTCCCTGTCATATGTTCCTCTCACTATCCCACGCAGACCCAAAATGTACTCACCTGTCGCTATGTCCCGTGCCTGGGACAGCCCCCTCCCTCCCCCTGACCTGTCAACCACTCTGACATCACCAGCAGCACAGCGTTTTGTGTTACAGACCCCATGTCAGTAGTGTCTTTCCCCCAGCACACAGGAAGGGGTGCAATAGAACACATTAAGGGATTATATGGAGTGTGTGTGTGTGCCTTCGTGTGTGTGTGTGTGTGTGTGTGTGTGTGTGTGTGTGTGTGTGTGTGTGTGTGTGTGTGTGTGTGTGTGTGTGTGTGTGTGTGTGTGTTACCGTTGGCATGAGCTCCACCACTGCCCCACCACCACATCACCCTTGCCCCACCACCCCTGCCCCACCAACACATCACCCCTGCCCCATCACCACATCACCCCTGCCCCATCACCACATCACCCCTGCCCCACCACCCCTGCCCCAACACCACATCACCCCTGCCCCACCACCACATCACCCCTGCCCCATCACCCCTGCCCCACCACCACATCACCCCTGCCCCATCACCACATCACCCCTGCCCGATCACCACATCACCCCTGCCCCATCACCACATCACCCCTGCCCCACCACCACATCACCCCTGCCCCACCACCCCTGCCCCATCACCCCTGCCCCACCACCACATCACCCCTGCCCCATCACCACATCACCCCTGCCCCATCACCACATCACCCCTGCCCCACCACCACATCACCCCTGCCCCATCACCCCTGCCCCACCACCACATCACCCCTGCCCCACCACCCCTGCCCCACCACCACATCACCCCTGCCCCACCACCCCTGCCCCACCACCACATCACCCCTGCCCCATCACCCCTAACCCACCACCACATAAACCCTGCCCCACCACCCCTGCCCCACCACCACATCACCCCTGCCCCATCACCCCTGCCCCACCACCACATCACCCCTGCCCCATCACCCCTGCCCCATCACCCCTGCCCCATCACCACATCACCCCTGCCCCATCACCCCTGCCCCACCACCACATCACCCCTGCCCCATCACCCCTGCCCCATCACCACATCACCCCTGCCCCACCACCACATCACCCCTGCCCCATCACCACATCACCCCTGCCCCATCACCACATCAACCCTGCCCCATCACCACATCACCCCTGCCCCACCACCACATCACCCCTGCCCCACCACCCCTGCCCCACCACCACATCACCCCTGCCCCATCACCGCTGCCCCATCACCACATCACCCCTGCCCCATCACCACATCACCCCTGCCCCACCACCACATCACCCCTGCCCCACCACCACATCACCCCTGCCCCATCACCCCTGCCCCACCACCACATCACCCCTGCCCCACCACCCCTGCCCCACCACCACATCACCCCTGCCCCATCACCCCTGCCCCACCACCACATCACCCCTGCCCCACTACCCCTGCCCCACCACCACATCACCCCTGCCCCACCACCCCTGCCCCACCACCACATCACCCCTGCCCCACCACCACATCACCCCTGCCCCATCACCCCTGCCCCACCACCACATCACCCCTGCCCCATCACCACATGACCCCTGCCCCACCACCCCTGCCCCACCACCACATCACCCCTGCCCCATCACCACATCACCCCTGCCCCACCACCACATCACCCCTGCCCCACCACCACATCACCCCTGCCCCACCACCCCTGCCCCACCAC
Organism: Oncorhynchus mykiss; assembly: GCF_013265735.2. NCBI lineage: Eukaryota > Metazoa > Chordata > Actinopteri > Salmoniformes > Salmonidae > Oncorhynchus > Oncorhynchus mykiss. Next base: position 6,450,619 of record NC_048587.1, on the reverse strand, counting down.
CACATCACCCCTGCCCCATCACCCCTGCCCCACCACCACATCACCCCTGCCCCATCACCACATCACCCCTGCCCCACCACCACATCACCCCTGCCCCACCACCACATCACCCCTACCCCATCACCACATCACCCCTGCCCCACCACCACATCACCCCTGCCCCATCACCACATCACCCCTGCCCCACCACCACATCACCCCTGCCCCACCACCACATCATCCCTGCCCCACCACCACATCACCCCTGCCCCATCACCCCTGCCCCACCACCACATCATCCCTGCCCCACCACCCCATCACCCCTGCCCCATCACCCCTGCCCCACCACCACATCATCCCTGCCCCACCACCACATCACCCCTGCCCCATCACCACATCACCCCTGCCCCACCACCACACCATCCCTGCCCCATCACCCCTGCCCCACCACCACACCATCCCTGCCCCATCACCCCTGCCCCACCACCACATCACCCATGCCCCATCACCCCTGCCCCACCACCACATCACCCCTGCCCCACCACCACATCAATCCTGCCCCATCACCCCTGCCCCACCACCACATCACCCCTGCCCCATCACCCATGCCCCACCACCACATCACCCCTGCCCCATCACCCCTGCCCCACCACCACATCACCCCTGCCCCACCACCCCTGCCCCACCACCACATCACCCCTGCCCCACCACCACATCACCCCTGCCCCACCACCACACCATCCCTGCCCCATCACCCCTGCGCCACCACCACATCACCCCTGCCCCATCACCCCTGCCCCACCACCACATCACCCCTGCCCCATCACCACATCACCCCTGCCCGATCACCACATCACCCCTGCCCCATCACCACATCACCCCTGCCCCACCACCACATCACCCCTGCCCCACCACCCCTGCCCCATCACCCCTGCCCCACCACCACATCACCCCTGCCCCATCACCACATCACCCCTGCCCCATCACCACATCACCCCTGCCCCACCACCACATCACCCCTGCCCCACCACCCCTGCCCTATCACCCTTGCCCCACCACCACATCACCCCTGCCCCATCACCACATCACCCCTGCCCCATCACCCCTGCCCCACCACCCCTGCCCCACCACCACATCACCCCTGCCCCATCACCACATCACCCCTGCCCCACCACCACATCACCCCTGCCCCACCACCCCTGCCCCATCACCCATGCCCCACCACCACATCACCCCTGCCCCATCACCACATCACCCCTGCCCCATCACCACATCACCCCTGCCCCATCACCCCTGCCCCACCACCACATCACCCCTGCCCCACCACCCCTGCCCCATCACCCCTGCCCCACCACCACATCACCCCTGCCCCATCACCACATCACCCCTGCCCCATCACCACATCACCCCTGCCCCACCACCACATCACCCCTGCCCCACCACCCCTGCCCCATCACCCTTGCCCCACCACCACATCACCCCTGCCCCATCACCACATCACCCCTGCCCCATCACCACATCACCCCTGCCCCATCACCCCTGCCCCACCACCACATCACCCCTGCCCCACCACCCCTGCCCCACCACCATATCACCCCTGCCCCATCACCCCTGCCCCATCACCCCTGCCCCACCACCACATAAACCCTGCCCCACCACCCCTGCCCCACCACCACATCACCCCTGCCCCATCACCCCTGCCCCAGCACCACATCACCCCTGCCCCATCACCCCTTCCCCATCACCACATCACCCCTGCCCCATCACCCCTGCCCCACCACCACATCACCCCTGCCCCATCACCCCTGCCCCATCACCACATCACCCCTGCTCCACCACCACATCACCCCTGCCCCATCACCACATCACCCCTGCCACATCACCACATCACCCCTGCCCCATCACCACATCACCCCTGCCCCACCACCACATCACCCCTGCCCCACCACCCCTGCCCCACCACCACATCACCCCTGCCCCATCACCGCTGCCCCATCACCACATCACCCCTGCCCCACCACCACATCACCCCTGCCCCATCAACGCTGCCCCATCACCACATCACCCCTGCCCCATCACCACATCACCCCTGCCCCACCACCACATCACCCCTGCCCCATCACCACATCACCCCTGCCCCATCACCACATCACCCCTGCCCCATCACCCCTGCCCCACCACCACATCACCCCTGCCCCACCACCCCTGCCCCATCACCCCTGCCCCACCACCACATCACCCCTGCCCCATCACCACATCACCCCTGCCCCATCACCACATCACCCCTGCCCCACCACCACATCACCCCTGCCCCACCACCCCTGCCCCATCACCCTTGCCCCACCACCACATCACCCCTGCCCCATCACCACATCACCCCTGCCCCATCACCACATCACCCCTGCCCCATCACCCCTGCCCCACCACCCCTGCCCCACCACCACATCACCCCTGCCCCACCACCCCTGCCCCACCACCATATCACCCCTGCCCCATCACCCCTGCCCCATCACCCCTGCCCCACCACCACATAAACCCTGCCCCACCACCCCTGCCCCACCACCACATCACCCCTGCCCCATCACCCCTGCCCCACCACCACATCACCCCTGCCCCATCACCCCTGCCCCATCACCCCTTCCCCATCACCACATCACCCCTGCCCCATCACCCCTGCCCCACCACCACATCACCCCTGCCCCATCACCCCTGCCCCATCACCACATCACCCCTGCTCCACCACCACATCACCCCTGCCCCATCACCACATCACCCCTGCCCCATCACCACATCACCCCTGCCCCATCACCACATCACCCCTGCCCCACCACCACATCACCCCTGCCCCATCACCCCTGCCCCACCACCACATCACCCCTGCCCCATCACCCCTGCCCCATCACCACATCACCCCTGCCCCATCACCACATCACCCCTTCCCCATCACCACATCACCCCTGCCCCATCACCCCTGCCCCACCACCACATCACCCCTGCCCCATCACCCCTGCCCCATCACCACATCACCCCTGCTCCACCACCACATCACCCCTGCCCCATCACCACATCACCCCTGCCCCATCACCACATCACCCCTGCCCCATCACCACATCACCCCTGCCCCACCACCACATCACCCCTGCCCCATCACCGCTGCCCCATCACCACATCACCCCTGCCCCATCACCACATCACCCCTGCCCCACCACCACATCACCCCTGCCCCACCACCACATCACCCCTGCCCCATCACCGCTGCCCCATCACCACATCACCCCTGCCCCATCACCACATCACCCCTGCCCCATCACCACATCACCCCTGCCCCACCACCACATCACCCCTGCCCCATCACCACATCACCCCTGCCCCATCACCACATCACCCCTGCCCCATCACCACATCACCCCTGCCCAACCACCACATCACCCCTGCCCACCACCCCTGCCCCACCACCACATCACCCCTGCCCCATCACCGCTGCCCCATCACCACATCACCCCTGCCCCATCACCACATCACCCCTGCCCCACCACCACATCACCCCTGCCCCACCACCACATCACCCCTGCCCCACCACCACATCACCCCTGCCTCACCACCCCTGCCCCACCACCACATCACCCCTGCCCCATCACCGCTGCCCCATCACCACATCACCCCTGCCCCATCACCACATCACCCCTGCCCCACCACCACATCACCCCTGCCCCACCACCACATCACCCCTGCCCCATCACCGCTGCCCCATCACCACATCACCCCTGCCCCACCACCACATCACCCCTGCCCCACCACCCCTGCCCCACCACCACATCACCCCTGCCCCATCACCCCTGCCCCACCACCACATCACCCCTGCCCCACCACCCCTGCCCCACCACCACATCACCCCTGCCCCATCACCCCTGCCCCACCACCATATCACCCCTGCCCCACCACCCCTGCCCCACCACCACATCACCCCTGCCCCACCACCCCTGCCCCACCACCACATCACCCCTGCCCCATCACCCCTGCCCCATCACCACATCACCCCTGCCCCACCACCCCTGCCCCACCACCACATCACCCCTGCCCCACCACCACATCACCCCTGCCCCACCACCACATCACCCCTGCCCCACCACCCCTGCCCCACCACCACATCACCCCTGCCCCATCACCCCTGCCCCACCACCACATCACCCCTGCCCCATCACCACATCACCCCTGCCCCACCACCAATTCACCCCTGCCCCACCACCACATCACCCCTGCCCCATCACCACATCACCCCTGCCCCACCACCACATCATCCCTGCCCTATCACCACATCACCCCTGCCCCACCACCACATCACCCCTGCCCCACCACCACATCATCCCTGCCCCACCACCCCATCACCCCTGCCCCATCACCCCTGCCCCACCACCACACCATCCCTGCCCCATCACCCCTGCCCCACCACCACACCATCCCTGCCCCATCACCCCTGCCCCACCACCACATCACCCCTGCCCCATCACCCCTGCCCCACCACCACATCACCCCTTACCCACCACCACATCAATCCTGCCCCATCACCCCTGCCCCACCACCACATCACCCCTGCCCCATCACCCATGCCCCACCACCACCACATCACCCCTGCCCCATCACCCCTGCCCCACCACCACATCACCCCTGCCCCACCACCCCTGCCCCACCACCACATCACCCCTGCCCCACCACCACATCACCCCTGCCCCAACACCACACCATCCCTGCCCCATCACCCCTGCCCCACCACCACATCACCCCTGCCCCATCACCCATGCCCCACCACCACCACATCACCCCTGCCCCATCACCCCTGCCCCACCACCACATCACCCCTGCCCCACCACCCCTGCCCCACCACCACATCACCCCTGCCCCACCACCACATCACCCCTGCCCCACCACCACACCATCCCTGCCCCATCACCCCTGCCCCACCACCACATCACCCCTGCCCCATCACCCCTGCCCCACCACCACATCACCCCTGCCCCACCACCCCTGCCCCACCACCACATCACCCCTGCCCCATCACCCCTGCCCCACCACCACATTTCCCCTGCCCCATCACCACATCACCCCTGCCCCACCACCACCACATCATCCCTGCCCCACCACCACATCACCCCTGCCCCATCACCCCTGCCCCACCACCACATCATCCCTGCCCCACCACCCCATCACCCCTGCCCCATCACCCCTGCCCCACCACCACATCATCCCTGCCCCACCACCACATCACCCCTGCCCCATCACCACATCACCCCTGCCCCACCACCACATCACCCCTGCCCCATCACCCCTGCCCCACCACCACATCGACCCTGCCCCACCACCCCTGCCCCACCACCACATCACCCCTGCCCCATCACCCCTGCCCCACCACCACATCACCCCTGCCCCACTACCCCTGCCCCACCACCACATCACCCCTGCCCCACCACCCCTGCCCCACCACCACCACCACATCACCCCTGCCCCATCACCCCTGCCCCACCACCACATCACCCCTGCCCCACCACCCCTGCCCCACCACCACATCACCCCTGCCCCATCACCCCTGCCCCACCACCACATCACCCCTGCCCCATCACCACATCACCCCTGCCCAACCACCACCACATCATCCCTGCCCCACCACCGCATCACCCCTGCCCCATCACCCCTGCCCCACCACCACATCATCCCTGCCCCACCACCACATCACCCCTGCCCCATCACCCCTGCCCCACCACCACATCATCCCTGCCCCACCACCCCATCACCCCTGCCCCATCACCCCTGCCCCACCACCACATCATCCCTGCCCCATCACCACATCACCCCTGCCCCACCACCACATCACCCCTGCCCCACCACCACATCACCCCTGCCCCATCACCGCTGCCCCATCACCACATCACCCCTGCCCCACCACCACATCACCCCTGCCCCACCACCCCTGCCCCACCACCACATCACCCCTGCCCCATCACCCCTGCCCCACCACCACATCACCCCTGCCCCACCACCCCTGCCCCACCACCACATCACCCCTGCCCCATCACCCCTGCCCCACCACCATATCACCCCTGCCCCACCACCCCTGCCCCACCACCACATCACCCCTGCCCCACCACCACATCACCCCTGCCCCATCACCCCTGCCCCATCACCACATCACCCCTGCCCCACCACCCCTGCCCCACCACCACATCACCCCTGCCCCACCACCACATCACCCCTGCCCCACCACCACATCACCCCTGCCCCACCACCCCTGCCCCACCACCACATCACCCCTGCCCCATCACCCCTGCCCCACCACCACATCACCCCTGCCCCATCACCACATCACCCCTGCCCCACCACCACATCACCCCTGCCCCACCACCACATCACCGCTGCCCCATCACCACATCACCCCTGCCCCACCACCACATCATCCCTGCCCTATCACCACATCATCCCTGCCCCACCACCACATCACCCCTGCCCCATCACCCATGCCCCACCACCACCACATCACCCCTGCCCCATCACCCCTGCCCCACCACCACATCACCCCTGCCCCACCACCCCTGCCCCACCACCACATCACCCCTGCCCCACCACCACATCACCCCTGCCCCACCACCACACCATCCCTGCCCCATCACCCCTGCCCCATCACCCCTGCCCCAGCACCACATCACCCCTGCCCCATCACCCCTGCCCCATCACCCTTTCCCCATCACCACATCACCCCTGCCCCATCACCCCTGCCCCACCACCACATCACCCCTGCCCCATCACCCCTGCCCCATCACCACATCACCCCTGCTCCACCACCACATAGCCCCTGCCCCATCACCACATCACCCCTGCCCCATCACCACATCACCCCTGCCCCATCACCACATCACCCCTGCCCCACCACCACATCACCCCTGCCCCACCACCCCTGCCCCACCACCACATCACCCCTGCCCCATCACCGCTGCCCCATCACCACATCACCCCTGCCCCACCACCACATCACCCCTGCCCCACCACCACATCACCCCTGCCCCACCACCACATCACCCCTGCCCCATCACCGCTGCCCCATCACCACATCACCCCTGCCCCACCACCACATCACCCCTGCCCCATCACCACATCACCCCTGCCCCACCACCACATCACCCCTGCCCCATCACCACATCACCCCTGCCCCATCACCACATCACCCCTGCCCCATCACCACATCACCCCTGCCCAACCACCACATCACCCCTGCCCCACCACCCCTGCCCCACCACCACATCACCCCTGCCCCATCACCGCTGCCCCATCACCACATCACCCCTGCCCCATCACCACATCACCCCTGCCCCACCACCACATCACCCCTGCCCCATCACCACATCACCCCTGCCCCATCACCACATCACCCCTGCCCCATCACCCCTGCCCCACCACCACATCACCCCTGCCCCACCACCCCTGCCCCATCACCCCTGCCCCACCACCACATCACCCCTGCCCCATCACCACATCACCCCTGCCCCATCACCACATCACCCCTGCCCCACCACCACATCACCCCTGCCCCACCACCCCTGCCCCATCACCCTTGCCCCACCACCACATCACCCCTGCCCCATCACCACATCACCCCTGCCCCATCACCACATCACCCCTGCCCCATCACCCCTGCCCCACCACCCCTGCCCCACCACCACATCACCCCTGCCCCACCACCCCTGCCCCACCACCATATCACCCCTGCCCCATCACCCCTGCCCCATCACCCCTGCCCCACCACCACATAAACCCTGCCCCACCACCCCTGCCCCACCACCACATCACCCCTGCCCCATCACCCGTGCCCCACCACCACATCACCCCTGCCCCATCACCCCTGCCCCATCACCCCTTCCCCATCACCACATCACCCCTGCCCCATCACCCCTGCCCCACCACCACATCACCCCTGCCCCATCACCCCTGCCCCATCACCACATCACCCCTGCTCCACCACCACATCACCCCTGCCCCATCACCACATCACCCCTGCCCCATCACCACATCACCCCTGCCCCATCACCACATCACCCCTGCCCCACCACCACATCACCCCTGCCCCATCACCCCTGCCCCACCACCACATCACCCCTGCCCCATCACCCCTGCCCCATCACCACATCACCCCTGCCCCATCACCCCTGCCCCATCACCACATCACCCCTGCTCCACCACCACATCACCCCTGCCCCATCACCACATCACCCCTGCCCCATCACCACATCACCCCTGCCCCATCACCACATCACCCCTGCCCCACCACCACATCACCCCTGCCCCATCACCCCTGCCCCACCACCACATCACCCCTGCCCCATCACCCCTGCCCCATCACCACATCACCCCTGCCCCATCACCACATCACCCCTTCCCCATCACCACATCACCCCTGCCCCATCACCCCTGCCCCACCACCACATCACCCCTGCCCCATCACCACATCACCCCTGCTCCACCACCACATCACCCCTGCCCCATCACCACATCACCCCTGCCCCATCACCACATCACCCCTGCCCCATCACCACATCACCCCTGCCCCACCACCACATCACCCCTGCCCCATCACCGCTGCCCCATCACCACATCACCCCTGCCCCATCACCACATCACCCCTGCCCCACCACCACATCACCCCTGCCCCACCACCACATCACCCCTGCCCCATCACCGCTGCCCCATCACCACATCACCCCTGCCCCATCACCACATCACCCCTGCCCCATCACCACATCACCCCTGCCCCACCACCACATCACCCCTGCCCCATCACCACATCACCCCTGCCCCATCACCACATCACCCCTGCCCCATCACCACATCACCCCTGCCCAACCACCACATCACCCCTGCCCCACCACCCCTGCCCCACCACCACATCACCCCTGCCCCATCACCGCTGCCCCATCACCACATCACCCCTGCCCCATCACCACATCACCCCTGCCCCACCACCACATCACCCCTGCCCCACCACCACATCACCCCTGCCCCACCACCACATCACCCCTGCCTCACCACCCCTGCCCCACCACCACATCACCCCTGCCCCATCACCGCTGCCCCATCACCACATCACCCCTGCCCCATCACCACATCACCCCTGCCCCACCACCACATCACCCCTGCCCCACCACCACATCACCCCTGCCCCATCACCGCTGCCCCATCACCACATCACCCCTGCCCCACCACCACATCACCCCTGCCCCACCACCCCTGCCCCACCACCACATCACCCCTGCCCCATCACCCCTGCCCCACCACCACATCACCCCTGCCCCACCACCCCTGCCCCACCACCACATCACCCCTGCCCCATCACCCCTGCCCCACCACCATATCACCCCTGCCCCACCACCCCTGCCCCACCACCACATCACCCCTGCCCCACCACCCCTGCCCCACCACCACATCACCCCTGCCCCATCACCCCTGCCCCATCACCACATCACCCCTGCCCCACCACCCCTGCCCCACCACCACATCACCCCTGCCCCACCACCACATCACCCCTGCCCCACCACCACATCACCCCTGCCCCACCACCCCTGCCCCACCACCACATCACCCCTGCCCCATCACCCCTGCCCCACCACCACATCACCCCTGCCCCATCACCACATCACCCCTGCCCCACCACCACATCACCCCTGCCCCACCACCACATCACCCCTGCCCCATCACCACATCACCCCTGCCCCACCACCACATCATCCCTGCCCTATCACCACATCACCCCTGCCCCACCACCACATCACCCCTGCCCCACCACCACATCATCCCTGCCCCACCACCCCATCACCCCTGCCCCATCACCCCTGCCCCACCACCACACCATCCCTGCCCCATCACCCCTGCCCCACCACCACACCATCCCTGCCCCATCACCCCTTACCCACCACCACATCAATCCTGCCCCATCACCCCTGCCCCACCATCACATCACCCCTGCCCCATCACCCATGCCCCACCACCACCACATCACCCCTGCCCCATCACCCCTGCCCCACCACCACATCACCCCTGCCCCACCACCCCTGCCCCACCACCACATCACCCCTGCCCCACCACCACATCACCCCTGCCCCACCACCACACCATCCCTGCCCCATCACCCCTGCCCCACCACCACATCACCCCTGCCCCATCACCCATGCCCCACCACCACCACATCACCCCTGCCCCATCACCCCTGCCCCACCACCACATCACCCCTGCCCCACCACCCCTGCCCCACCACCACATCACCCCTGCCCCACCACCACATCACCCCTGCCCCACCACCACACCATCCCTGCCCCATCACCCCTGCCCCACCACCACATCACCCCTGCCCCATCACCCCTGCCCCACCACCACATCACCCCTGCCCCACCACCCCTGCCCCACCACCACATCACCCCTGCCCCATCACCCCTGCCCCACCACCACATTTCCCCTGCCCCATCACCACATCACCCCTGCCCCACCACCACCACATCATCCCTGCCCCACCACCACATCACCCCTGCCCCATCACCCCTGCCCCACCACCACATCATCCCTGCCCCACCACCCCATCACCCCTGCCCCATCACCCCTGCCCCACCACCACATCACCCCTGCCCAACCACCACCACATCATCCCTGCCCCACCACCGCATCACCCCTGCCCCATCACCCCTGCCCCACCACCACATCATCCCTGCCCCACCACCACATCACCCCTGCCCCATCACCCCTGCCCCACCACCACATCATCCCTGCCCCACCACCCCATCACCCCTGCCCCATCACCCCTGCCCCACCACCACATCATCCCTGCCCCATCACCACATCACCCCTGCCCCACCACCACATCACCCCTGCCCCACCACCACCACATCACCCCTGCCCCATCACCGCTGCCCCATCACCACATCACCCCTGCCCCACCACCACATCACCCCTGCCCCACCACCCCTGACCCACCACCACATCACCCCTGCCCCATCACCCCTGCCCCACCACCACATCACCCCTGCCCCACCACCCCTGCCCCACCACCACATCACCCCTGCCCCATCACCCCTGCCCCACCACCATATCACCCCTGCCCCACCACCCCTGCCCCACCACCACATCACCCCTGCCCCACCACCCCTGCCCCACCACCACATCACCCCTGCCCCATCACCCCTGCCCCATCACCACATCACCCCTGCCCCACCACCCCTGCCCCATCACCACATCACCCCTGCCCCACCACCACATCACCCCTGCCCCACCACCACATCACCCCTGCCCCATCACCACATCACCCCTGCCCCATCACCACATCACCCCTGCCCCACCACCACATCACCCCTGCCCCACCACCACATCACCCCTGCCCCATCACCACATCACCCCTGCCCCACCACCACATCATCCCTGCCCTATCACCACATCATCCCTGCCCCACCACCACATCACCCCTGCCCCATCACCCATGCCCCACCACCACCACATCACCCCTGCCCCATCACCCCTGCCCCACCACCACATCACCCCTGCCCCACCACCCCTGCCCCACCACCACATCACCCCTGCCCCACCACCACATCACCCCTGCCCCACCACCACACCATCCCTGCCCCATCACCCCTGCCCCACCACCACATCACCCCTGCCCCATCACCCATGCCCCACCACCACCACATCACCCCTGCCCCATCACCCCTGCCCCACCACCACATCACCCCTGCCCCACCACCCCTGCCCCACCACCACATCACCCCTGCCCCACCACCACATCACCCCTGCCCCACCACCACACCATCCCTGCCCCATCACCCCTGCCCCACCACCACATCACCCCTGCCCCATCACCCCTGCCCCACCACCACATCACCCCTGCCCCACCACCCCTGCCCCACCACCACATCACCCCTGCCCCATCACCCCTGCCCCACCACCACATTTCCCCTGCCCCATCACCACATCACCCCTGCCCCACCACCACCACATCATCCCTGCCCCACCACCACATCACCCCTGCCCCATCACCCCTGCCCCACCACCACATCATCCCTGCCCCACCACTCCATCACCCCTGCCCCATCACCCCTGCCCCACCACCACATAATCCCTGCCCCACCACCACATCACCCCTGCCCCATCACCACATCACCCCTGCCCCACCACCACATCACCCCTGCCCCATCACCCCTGCCCCACCACCACATCGACCCTGCCCCACCACCCCTGCCCCACCACCACATCACCCCTGCCCCATCACCCCTGCCCCACCACCACATCACCCCTGCCCCACTACCCCTGCCCCACCACCACATCACCCCTGCCCCACCACCCCTGCCCCACCACCACCACCACATCACCCCTGCCCCATCACCCCTGCCCCACCACCACATCACCCCTGCCCCATCACCCCTGCCCCACCACCACATCACCCCTGCCCCACCACCCCTGCCCCACCACCACATCACCCCTGCCCCATCACCCCTGCCCCACCACCACATCACCCCTGCCCCATCACCACATCACCCCTGCCCAACCACCACCACATCATCCCTGCCCCACCACCGCATCACCCCTGCCCCATCACCCCTGCCCCACCACCACATCATCCCTGCCCCAACACCACATCACCCCTGCCCCATCACCCCTGCCCCACCACCACATCATCCCTGCCCCACCACCCCATCACCCCTGCCCCATCACCCCTGCCCCACCACCACATCATCCCTGCCCCACCACCACATCACCCCTGCCCCATCACCACATCACCCCTGCCCCACCACCACATCACCCCTGCCCCACCACCACATCACCCCTGCCCCATCACCCCTGCCCCACCACCACATCGACCCTGCCCCACCACCCCTGCCCCACCACCACATCACCCCTGCCCCATCACCCCTGCCCCACCACCACATCACCCCTGCCCCACTACCCCTGCCCCACCACCACATCACCCCTGCCCCACCACCCCTGCCCCACCACCACATCACCCCTGCCCCATCACCCCTGCCCCACCACCACATCACCCCTGCCCCACCACCCCTGCCCCACCACCACATCACCCCTGCCCCATCACCCCTGCCCCACCACCACATCACCCCTGCCCCATCACCACATCACCCCTGCCCCACCACCACCACATCATCCCTGCCCCACCACCACATCACCCCTGCCCCATCAACCCTGCCACACCACCACATCATCCCTGCCCCACCACCCCATCACCCCTGCCCCATCACCCCTGCCCCACCACCACATCATCCCTGCCCCACCACCACATCACCCCTGTCCCATCACCACATCACCCCTGCCCCACCACCACACCATCCCTGCCCCATCAACCCTGCCCCACCACCACACCATCCCTGCCCCATCACCCCTGCCCTACCACCACACCATCCCTGCCCCAGCACCCCTGCCCCACCACCACATCACCCCTGCCCCATCACCCCTGCCCCACCACCACATCACCCCTGCCCCACCACCACATCAATCCTGCCCCATCACCCCTGCCCCACCACCACATCACCCCTGCCCCATCACCCATGCCCCACCACCACATCACCCCTGCCCCATCACCCCTGCCCCACCACCACATCACCCCTGTCCCATCACCACATCACCCCTGCCCCACCACCACACCATCCCTGCCCCATCACCCCTGCCCCACCACCACACCATCCCTGCCACATCACCCCTGCCCCACCACCACATCATCCCTGCCCCACCACCCCATCACCCCTGCCCCATCATCCCTGCCCCACCACCACATCACCCCTGCCCCATCACCCCTGCCCCACCACCACATCACCCCTGCCCCACCACCACATCACCCCTGCCCCATCACCACATCACCCCTGCCCCACCACCACATCACCCCTGCCCCACCACCACATCATCCCTGCCCCACCACCCCATCACCCCTGCCCCATCACCCCTGCCCCACCACCACATCATCCCTGCCCCACCACCACATCACCCCTGCCCCATCACCACATCACCCCTGCCCCACCACCACACCATCCCTGCCCCATCACCCCTGCCCCACCACCACACCATCCCTGCCCCATCACCCCTGCCCCACCACCACACCATCCCTGCCCCATCACCCCTGCCCCACCACCACATCACCCCTGCCCCATCACCCCTGCCCCACCACCACATCACCCCTGCCCCACCACCACATCAATCCTGCCCCATCACCCCTGCCCCACCACCACATCACCCCTGCCCCATCACCCATGCCCCACCACCACATCACCCCTGCCCCATCACCCCTGCCCCACCACCACATCACCCCTGCCCCACCACCCCTGCCCCACCACCACATCACCCCTGCCCCACCACCACATCACCCCTGCCCCACCACCACACCATCCCTGCCCCATCACCCCTGCCCCACCACCACATCACCCCTGCCCCATCACCCCTGCCCCACCACCACATCACCCCTGCCCCATCACCACATCACCCCTGCCCGATCACCACATCACCCCTGCCCCATCACCACATCACCCCTGCCACACCACCACATCACCCCTGCCCCACCACCCCTGCCCCATCACCCCTGCCCCACCACCATATCACCCCTGCCCCATCACCAAATCACCCCTGCCCCATCACCACATCACCCCTGCCCCACCACCACATCACCCCTGCCCCACCACCCCTGCCCCATCACCCTTGCCCCACCACCACATCACCCCTGCCCCGTCACCACATCACCCCTGCCCCATCACCACATCACCCCTGCCCCATCACACCTGCCCCACAACCCCTGCCCCACCACCACATCACCCCTGCCCCACCACCCCTGCCCCACCACCTCATCACCCCTGCCCCATCACCACATCACCCCTGCCCCATCACCACATCACCCCTGCCCCATCACCACATCACCCCTGCCCCACCACCACATCACCCCTGCCCCATCACCACATCACCCCTGCCCGATCACCACATCACCCCTGCCCCATCACCACATCACCCCTGCCCCACCACCACATCACCCCTGCCCCACCACCCCTGCCCCATCACCCCTGCCCTACCACCACATCACCCCTGCCCCATCACCACATCACCCCTGCCCCATCACCACATCACCCCTGCCCCACCACCACATCACCCCTGCCCCACCACCCCTGCCCCATCACCCTTGCCCCACCACCACATCACCCCTGCCCCATCACCACATCACCCCTGCCCCATCACCACATCACCCCTGCCCCATCACCCCTGCCCCACCACCCCTGCCCCACCCCCACATCACCCCTGCCCCACCACCCCTGCCCCACCACCACATCACCCCTGCCCCATCACCCCTGCCCCATCACCCCTGCCCCACCACCACATAAACCCTGCCCCACCACCCCTGCCCCACCACCACATCACCCCTGCCCCATCACCCCTGCCCCACCACCACATCACCCCTGCCCCACCACCACATCACCCCTGCCCCATCACCACATCACCCCTGCCCCATCACCACATCACCCCTGCCCCACCACCACATCACCCCTGCCCCACCACCCCTGCCCCACCACCACATCACCCCTGCCCCACCACCACATCACCCCTGCCCCACCACCACACCATCCCTGCCCCATCACCCCTGCCCCACCACCACATCACCCCTGCCCCATCACCCCTGCCCCACCACCACATCACCCCTGCCCCATCACCCCTGCCCCACCACCACATCACCCCTGCCCCATCACCACATCACCCCTGCCACACCACCACATCACCCCTGCCCCACCACCCCTGCCCCATCACCCCTGCCCCACCACCACATCACCCCTGCCCCATCACCACATCACCCCTGCCCCATCACCACATCACCCCTGCCCCACCACCACATCACCCCTGCCCCACCACCCCTGCCCCATCACCCTTGCCCCACCACCACATCACCCCTGCCCCATCACCACATCACCCCTGCCCCATCACCACATCACCCCTGCCCCATCACCCCTGCCCCACCACCCCTGCCCCACCACCACATCACCCCTGCCCCACCACCCCTGCCCCACCACCACATCACCCCTGCCCCATCACCACATCACCCCTGCCCCATCACCACATCACCCCTGCCCCATCACCACATCACCCCTGCCCCACCACCACATCACCCCTGCCCCATCACCACATCACCCCTGCCCGATCACCACATCACCACTGCCCCATCACCACATCACCCCTGCCCCACCACCACATCACCCCTGCCCCACCACCCCTGCCCCATCACCCCTGCCCCACCACCACATCACCCCTGCCCCACCACCACATCACCCCTGCCCCATCACCACATCACCCCTGCCCCATCACCACATCACCCCTGCCCCACCACCACATCACCCCTGCCCCACCACCCCTGCCCCATCACCCTTGCCCCACCACCACATCACCCCTGCCCCATCACCACATCACCCCTGCCCCATCACCACATCACCCCTGCCCCATCACCCCTGCCCCACCACCCCTGCCCCACCCCCACATCACCCCTGCCCCACCACCCCTGCCCCACCACCACATCACCCCTGCCCCATCACCCCTGCCCCATCACCCCTGCCCCACCACCACATAAACCCTGCCCCACCACCCCTGCCCCACCACCACATCACCCCTGCCCCATCACCCCTGCCCCATCACCACATCACCCCTGCCCCACCACCACATCACCCCTGCCCCATCACCACATCACCCCTGCCCCATCACCACATCACCCCTGCCCCATCACCACATCACCCCTGCCCCATCACCCCTGCCCCACCACCCCTGCCCCATCACCACATCACCCCTGCCCCATCACCCCTGCCCCACCACCCCTGCCCCACCACCACATCACCCCTGCCCCACCACCCCTGCCCCACCACCACATCACCCCTGCCCCATCACCCCTGCCCCATCACCCCTGCCCCACCACCACATAAACCCTGCCCCACCACCCCTGCCCCACCACCACATCACCCCTGCCCCATCACCCCTGCCCCATCACCACATCACCCCTGCCCCACCACCACATCACCCCTGCCCCATCACCAATTCACCCCTGCCCCATCACCACATCACCCCTGCCCCACCACCACATCACCCCTGCCCCACCACCCCTGCCCCACCACCACATCACCCCTGCCCCACCACCCCTGCCCCACCACCACATCACCCCTGCCCCATCACCCCTGCCCCACCACCACATCACCCCTGCCCCACCACCCCTGCCCCACCACCACATCACCCCTGCCCCACCACCCCTGCCCCACCACCACATCACCCCTGCCCCATCACCCCTGCCCCACCACCACATCACCCCTGCCCCACCACCCCTGCCCCACCACCACATCACCCCTGCCCCATCACCCCTGCCCCATCACCACTTCACCCCTGCCCCACCACCACATCACCCCTGCCCCATCACCACATCACCCCTGCCCCACCACCACATCACCCCTGCCCCACCACCACATCACCCCTGCCCCATCACCACATCACCCCTGCCCGATCACCACATCACCCCTGCCCCATCACCACATCACCCCTGCCACACCACCACATCACCCCTGCCCCACCACCCCTGCCCCATCACCCCTGCCCCACCACCACATCACCCCTGCCCCATCACCACATCACCCCTGCCCCATCACCACATCACCCCTGCCCCACCACCCCACCACCCCTGCCCCACCACCACATCACCCCTGCCCCACCACCCCTGCCCCACCACCACATCACCCCTGCCCCATCACCACATCACCCCTGCCCCACCACCCCTGCCCCACCACCACATCACCCCTGCCCCATCACCCCTGCCCCACCACCACATCACCCCTGCCCCATCACCCCTGCCCCACCACCCCTGCCCCACCACCACATCACCCCTGCCCCACCACCCCTGCCCCACCACCACATCACCCCTGCCCCATCACCACATCACCCCTGCCCCATCACCACATCACCCCTGCCCCATCACCACATCACCCCTGCCCCACCACCACATCACCCCTGCCCGATCACCACATCACCCCTGCCCCATCACCACATCACCCCTGCCCCACCACCACATCACCCCTGCCCCACCACCCCTGCCCCATCACCCCTGCCCCACCACCACATCACCCCTGCCCCATCACCACATCACCCCTGCCCCATCACCACATCACCCCTGCCCCACCACCACATCACCCCTGCCCCACCACCCCTGCCCCATCACCCTTGCCCCACCACCACATCACCCCTTCCCCATCACCACATCACCCCTGCCCCATCACCACATCACCCCTGCCCCATCACCCCTGCCCCACCACCCCTGCCCCACCCCCACATCACCCCTGCCCCACCACCCCTGCCCCACCACCACATCACCCCTGCCCCATCACCCCTGCCCCATCACCCCTGCCCCACCACCACATAAACCCTGCCCCACCACCCCTGCCCCACCACCACATCACCCCTGCCCCATCACCCCTGCCCCATCACCACATCACCCCTGCCCCACCACCACATCACCCCTGCCCCATCACCACATCACCCCTGCCCCATCACCACATCACCCCTGCCCCATCACCACATCACCCCTGCCCCACCACCACATCACCCCTGCCCCTCCACCCCTGCCCCACCACCACATCACCCCTGCCCCATCACCGCTGCCCCATCACCACATCACCCCTGCCCCATCACCACATCACCCCTGCCCCACCACCACATCACCCCTGCCCCACCACCACATCACCCCTGCCCCATCACCGCTGCCCCATCACCACATCACCCCTGCCCCATCACCACATCACCCCTGCCCCACCACCACATCACCCCTGCCCCACCACCCCTGCCCCACCACCACATCACCCCTGCCCCATCACCCCTGCCCCACCACCACATCACCCCTGCCCCACCACCACATCACCCCTGCCCCACCACCCCTGCCCCACCACCACATCACCCCTGCCCCACCACCCCTGCCCCACCACCACATCACCCCTGCCCTATCACCCCTGCCCCATCACCACATCACCCCTGCCCCACCACCACATCACCCCTGCCCCACCACCCCTGCCCCACCACCACATCACCCCTGCCCCATCACCCCTGCCCCACCACCACATCACCCCTGCCCCACCACCCCTGCCCCACAGCCACATCACCCCTGCCCCATCACCCCTGCCCCACCACCACATCACCCCTGCCCCACCACCCCTGCCCCACCACCACATCACCCCTGCCCCACCACCCCTGCCCCACCACCACATCACCCCTGCCCTATCACCCCTGCCCCACCACCACATCACCCCTGCCCCACCACCCCTGCCCCACCACCACATCACCCCTGCCCCATCACCCCTGCCCCATCACCACATCACCCCTGCCCCACCACCACATCACCCCTGCCCCACCACCCCTGCCCCACCACCACATCACCCCTGCCCCATCACCCCTGCCCCACCACCACATCACCCCTGCCCCACCACCCCTGCCCCACAGCCACATCACCCCTGCCCCATCACCCCTGCCCCACCACCACATCACCCCTGCCCCACCACCCCTGCCCCACCACCACATCACCCCTGCCCCACCACCCCTGCCCCACCACCACATCACCCCTGCCCTATCACCCCTGCCCCACCACCACATCACCCCTGCCCCACCACCCCTGCCCCACCACCACATCACCCCTGCCCCATCACCCCTGCCCCATCACCACATCACCCCTGCCCCATCACCACATCACCCCTGCCCCACCACCCCTGCCCCACCACCACATAACCCCTGCCCCATCACCACATCACCCCTGCCCCACCACCACATCACCCCTGCCCCATCACCCCTGCCCCACCACCCCTGCCCCACCACCACATCACCCCTGCCCCACCACCCCTGCCCCACCACCACATCACCCCTGCCCCATCACCACATCACCCCTGCCCCATCACCACATCACCCCTGCCCCATCACCACATCACCCCTGCCCCACCACCACATCACCCCTGCCCCATCACCACATCACCCCTGCCCGATCACCACATCACCCCTGCCCCATCACCACATCACCCCTGCCCCACCACCACATCACCCCTGCCCCACCACCCCTGCCCCATCACCCCTGCCCCACCACCACATCACCCCTGCCCCATCACCACATCACCCCTGCCCCATCACCACATCACCCCTGCCCCACCACCACATCACCCCTGCCCCACCACCCCTGCCCCATCACCCTTGCCCCACCACCACATCACCCCTGCCCCATCACCACATCACCCCTGCCCCATCACCCCTGCCCCACCACCCCTGCCCCACCCCCACATCACCCCTGCCCCACCACCCCTGCCCCACCACCACATCACCCCTGCCCCATCACCCCTGCCCCATCACCCCTGCCCCACCACCACATAACCCCTGCCCCATCACCACATCACCCCTGCCCCACCACCACATCACCCCTGCCCCACCACCACATCACCCCTGCCCCACCACCCCTGCCCCACCACCACATCACCCCTGCCCCATCACCCCTTCCCCACCACCACATCACCCCTGCCCCATCACCACATCACCCCTGCCCCACCACCACATCACCCCTGCCCCATCACCACATCACCCCTGCCCCACCACCACATCACCCCTGCCCCACCACCACATCACCCCTGCCCCATCACCACATCACCCCTGCCCGATCACCACATCACCCCTGCCCCATCACCACATCACCCCTGCCACACCACCACATCACCCCTGCCCCACCACCCCTGCCCCATCACCCCTGCCCCACCACCACATCACCCCTGCCCCATCACCACATCACCCCTGCCCCATCACCACATCACCCCTGCCCCGCCACCACATCACCCCTGCCCCACCACCCCTGCCCCATCACCCTTGCTCCATCACCACATCACCCCTGCCCCATCACCACATCACCCCTGCCCCACCACCCCTGCCCCACCACCACATCACCCCTGCCCCACCACCCCTGCCCCACCACCACATCACCCCTGCCCCATCACCACATCACCCCTGCCCCATCACCACATCACCCCTGCCCCATCACCACATCACCCCTGCCCCACCACCACATCACCCCTGCCCCATCACCACATCACCCCTGCCCGATCACCACATCACCCCTGCCCCATCACCACATCACCCCTGCCCCACCACCACATCACCCCTGCCCCACCACCCCTGCCCCATCACCCCTGCCCCACCACCACATCACCCCTGCCCCATCACCACATCACCCCTGCCCCATCACCACATCACCCCTGCCCCACCACCACATCACCCCTGCCCCACCACCCCTGCCCCATCACCCTTGCCCCACCACCACATCACCCCTGCCCCATCACCACATCACCCCTGCCCCATCACCACATCACCCCTGCCCCACCACCCCTGCCCCACCCCCACATCACCCCTGCCCCACCACCCCTGCCCCACCACCACATCACCCCTGCCCCATCACCCCTGCCCCATCACCCCTGCCCCACCACCACAAAAACCCTGCCCCACCACCCCTGCCCCACCACCACATCACCCCTGCCCCATCACCCCTGCCCCATCACCACATCACCCCTGCCCCACCACCACATCACCCCTGCCCCATCACCACATCACCCCTGCCCCATCACCACATCACCCCTGCCCCATCACCACATCACCCCTGCCCCACCACCACATCACCCCTGCCCCTCCACCCCTGCCCCACCACCACATCACCCCTGCCCCATCACCGCTGCCCCATCACCACATCACCCCTGCCCCATCACCACATCACCCCTGCCCCACCACCACATCACCCCTGCCCCACCACCACATCACCCCTGCCCCATCACCGCTGCCCCATCACCACATCACCCCTGCCCCATCACCACATCACCCCTGCCCCACCACCACATCACCCCTGCCCCAGCACCCCTGCCCCACCACCACATCACCCCTGCCCCATCACCCCTGCCCCACCACCACATCACCCCTGCCCCACCACCCCTGCCCCACCACCACATCACCCCTGCCCCATCACCCCTGCCCCACCACCACATTACCCCTGCCCCACCACCCCTGCCCCACCACCACATCACCCCTGCCCCACCACCCCTGCCCCACCACCACATCACCCCTGCCCCATCACCCCTGCCCCACCACCACATCACCCCTGCCCCACCACCCCTGCCCCACCACCACATCACCCCTGCCCCATCACCACATCACCCCTGCCCCATCACCACATCACCCCTGCCCCATCACCACATCACCCCTGCCCCACCACCCCTGCCCCACCACCACATAACCCCTGCCCCATCACCACATCACCCCTGCCCCACCACCACATCACCCCTGCCCCACCACCACATCACCCCTGCCCCACCACCCCTGCCCCACCACCACATCACCCCTGCCCCATCACCCCTTCCCCACCACCACATCACCCCTGCCCCACCACCACATCACCCCTGCCCCATCACCACATCACCCCTACCCCACCACCACATCACCCCTGCCCCACCACCACATCACCCCTGCCCCATCACCACATCACCCCTGCCCCACCACCACATCACCCCTGCCCCATCACCACATCACCCCTGCCCCACCACCACATCACCCCTGCCCCACCACCACATCATCCCTGCCCCACCACCACATCACCCCTGCCCCATCACCCCTGCCCCACCACCACATCATCCCTGCCCCACCACCCCATCACCCCTGCCCCATCACCCCTGCCCCACCACCACATCATCCCTGCCCCACCACCACATCACCCCTGCCCCATCACCACATCACCCCTGCACCACCACCACACCATCCCTGCCCCATCACCCCTGCCCCACCACCACACCATCCCTGCCCCATCACCCCTGCCCCACCACCACACCATCCCTGCCCCATCACCCCTGCCCCACCACCACATCACCCATGCCCCATCACCCCTGCCCCACCACCACATCACCCCTGCCCCACCACCACATCAATCCTGCCCAATCACCCCTGCCCCACCACCACATCACCCCTGCCCCATCACCACATCACCCCTGCCCCATCACCACATCACCCCTGCCCCACCACCACATCACCCCTGCCCCTCCACCCCTGCCCCACCACCACATCACCCCTGCCCCATCACCGCTGCCCCATCACCACATCACCCCTGCCCCATCACCACATCACCCCTGCCCCACCACCACATCACCCCTGCCCCATCACCGCTGCCCCATCACCACATCACCCCTGCCCCATCACCACATCACCCCTGCCCCACCACCACATCACCCCTGCCCCAGCACCCCTGCCCCACCACCACATCACCCCTGCCCCATCACCCCTGCCCCACCACCACATCACCCCTGCCCCACCACCCCTGCCCCACCACCACATCATCCCTGCCCCACCACCACATCACCCCTGCCCCATCACCCCTGCCCCACCACCACATCATCCCTGCCCCACCACCCCATCACCCCTGCCCCATCACCCCTGCCCCACCACCACATCACCCCTGCCCCATCACCACATCACCCCTGCACCACCACCACACCATCCCTGCCCCATCACCCCTGCCCCACCACCACACCATCCCTGCCCCATCACCCCTGCCCCACCACCACACCATCCCTGCCCCATCACCCCTGCCCCACCACCACATCACCCATGCCCCATCACCCCTGCCCCACCACCACATCACCCCTGCCCCACCACCACATCAATCCTGCCCAATCACCCCTGCCCCACCACCACATCACCCCTGCCCCATCACCACATCACCCCTGCCCCATCACCACATCACCCCTGCCCCACCACCACATCACCCCTGCCCCTCCACCCCTGCCCCACCACCACATCACCCCTGCCCCATCACCGCTGCCCCATCACCACATCACCCCTGCCCCATCACCACATCACCCCTGCCCCACCACCACATCACCCCTGCCCCATCACCGCTGCCCCATCACCACATCACCCCTGCCCCATCACCACATCACCCCTGCCCCACCACCACATCACCCCTGCCCCAGCACCCCTGCCCCACCACCACATCACCCCTGCCCCATCACCCCTGCCCCACCACCACATCACCCCTGCCCCACCACCCCTGCCCCACCACCACATCACCCCTGCCCCATCACCCCTGCCCCACCACCACATTACCCCTGCCCCACCACCCCTGCCCCACCACCACATCACCCCTGCCCCACCACCCCTGCCCCACCACCACATCACCCCTGCCCCATCACCCCTGCCCCACCACCACATCACCCCTGCCCCACCACCCCTGCCCCACCACCACATCACCCCTGCCCCATCACCCCTGCCCCATCACCACATCACCCCTGCCCCATCACCACATCACCCCTGCCCCACCACCCCTGCCCCACCACCACATAACCCCTGCCCCATCACCACATCACCCCTGCCCCACCACCACATCACCCCTGCCCCACCACCACATCACCCCTGCCCCACCACCCCTGCCCCACCACCACATCACCCCTGCCCCATCACCACATCACCCCTGCCCCACCACCACATCACCCCTGCCCCATCACCACATCACCCCTGCCCCACCACCACATCACCCCTGCCCCACCACCACATCATCCCTGCCCCACCACCACATCACCCCTGCCCCATCACCCCTGCCCCACCACCACATCATCCCTGCCCCACCACCCCATCACCCCTGCCCCATCACCCCTGCCCCACCACCACATCATCCCTGCCCCACCACCACATCACCCCTGCCCCATCACCACATCACCCCTGCCCCACCACCACACCATCCCTGCCCCATCACCCCTGCCCCACCACCACACCATCCCTGCCCCATCACCCCTGCCCCACCACCACATCACCCATGCCCCATCACCCCTGCCCCACCACCACATCACCCCTGCCCCACATCCACATCAAACCTGCCCCATCACCCCTGCCCCACCACCACATCACCCCTGCCCCATCACCCATGCCCCACCACCACATCACCCCTGCCCCATCACCCCTGCCCCACCACCACATCACCCCTGCCCCACCACCCCTGCCCCACCACCACATCACCCCTGCCCCACCACCACATCACCCCTGACCCACCACCACACCATCCCTGCCCCATCACCCCTGCCCCACCACCACATCACCCCTGCCCCATCACCCCTGCCCCACCACCACATCACCCCTGCCCCATCACCACATCACCCCTGCCCGATCACCACATCACCACTGCCCCATCACCACATCACCCCTGCCCCACCACCACATCACCCCTGCCCCACCACCCCTGCCCCATCACCCCTGCCCCACCACCACATCACCCCTGCCCCATCACCACATCACCCCTGCCCCATCACCACATCACCCTTGCCCCACCACCACATCACCCCTGCCCCACCACCCCTGCCCCATCACCCTTGCCCCACCACCACATCACCCCTGCCCCATCACCACATCACCCCTGCCCCATCACCCCTGCCCCACCACCCCTGCCCCACCACCACATCACCCCTGCCCCACCACCCCTGCCCCATCACCACATCACCCCTGCCCCATCACCCCTGCCCCACCACCCCTGCCCCACCACCACATCACCCCTGCCCCATCACCCCTGCCCCATCACCCCTGCCCCACCACCACATAAACCCTGCCCCACCACCCCTGCCCCACCACCACATCACCCCTGCCCCATCACCCCTGCCCGATCACCACATCACCACTGCCCCATCACCACATCACCCCTGCCCCACCACCACATCACCCCTGCCCCACCACCCCTGCCCCATCACCCCTGCCCCACCACCACATCACCCCTGCCCCATCACCACATCACCCCTGCCCCATCACCACATCACCCCTGCCCCACCACCACATCACCCCTGCCCCACCACCCCTGCCCCATCACCCTTGCCCCACCACCACATCACCCCTGCCCCATCACCACATCACCCCTGCCCCACCACCCCTGCCCCATCACCACATCACCCCTGCCCCACCACCCCTGCCCCATCACCACATCACCCCTGCCCCATCACCCCTGCCCCACCACCCCTGCCCCACCACCCCTGCCCCACCACCACATCACCCCTTCCCCATCACCCCTGCCCCATCACCCCTGCCCCACCACCACATAAACCCTGCCCCACCACCCCTGCCCCACCAACACATCACCCCTGCCCCATCACCCCTGCCCCACCACCACATCACCCCTGCCCCATCACCCCTGCCCCATCACCACATCACCCCTGCCCCATCACCCCTGCCCCACCACCACATCACCCCTGCCCCATCACCCCTGCCCCATCACCACATCACCCCTGCCCCACCACCACATCACCCCTGCCCCATCACCCCTGCCCCACCACCCCTGCCCCACCACCACATCACCCCTGCCCCATCACCCCTGCCCCACCACCACACCATCCCTGCCCCATCACCCCTGCCCCACCACCACACCATCCCTGCCCCATCACCCCTGCCCCACCACGACATCACCCATGCCCCATCACCCCTGCCCCACCACCACATCACCCCTGCCCCACCACCACATCAATCCTGCCCCATCACCCCTGCCCCACCACCACATCACCCCTGCCCCATCACCCATGCCCCACCACCACATCACCCCTGCCCCATCACCCCTGCCCCACCACCACATCACCCCTGCCCCACCACCCCTGCCCCACCACCACATCACCCCTGCCCCACCACCACATCACCCCTGCCCCACCACCACACCATCCCTGCCCCATCACCCCTGCCCCACCACCACATCACCCCTGCCCCACCACCACATCAATCCTGCCCCATCACCCCTGCCCCACCACCACATCACCCCTGCCCCATCACCCATGCCCCACCACCACATCACCCCTGCCCCATCACCCCTGCCCCACCACCACATCACCCCTGCCCCACCACCCCTGCCCCACCACCACATCACCCCTGCCCCACCACCACATCACCCCTGCCCCACCACCACACCATCCCTGCCCCATCACCCCTGCCCCACCACCACATCACCCCTGCCCCATCACCCCTGCCCCACCACCACATCACCCCTGCCCCATCACCACATCACCCCTGCCCGATCACCACATCACCCCTGCCCCATCACCACATCACCCCTGCCCCACCACCACATCACCCCTGCCCCACCACCCCTGCCCCATCACCCCTGCCCCACCACCACATCACCCCTGCCCCATCACCACATCACCCCTGCCCCATCACCACATCACCCCTGCCCCACCACCACATCACCCCTGCCTCACCACCCCTGCCCCATCACCCTTGCCCCACCACCACATCACCCCTGCCCCATCACCACATCACCCCTGCCCCATCACCCCTGCCCCACCACCCCTGCCCCACCACCACATCACCCCTGCCCCACCACCCCTGCCCCATCACCACATCACCCCTGCCCCATCACCCCTGCCCCACCACCCCTGCCCCACCACCACATCACCCCAGCCCCACCACCCCTGCCCCACCACCACATCACCCCTGCCCCATCACCCCTGCCCCATCACCCCTGCCCCACCACCACATAAACCCTGCCCCACCACCCCTGCCCCACCACCACATCACCCCTGCCCCATCACCCCTGCCCCACCACCACATCACCCCTGCCCCATCACCCCTGCCCCATCACCCCTGCCCCATCACCACATCACCCCTGCCCCATCACCCCTGCCCCACCACCACATCACCCCTGCCCCATCACCCCTGCCCCATCACCACATCACCCCTGCCCCACCACCACATCACCCCTGCCCCATCACCACATCACCCCTGCCCCATCACCACATCACCCCTGCCCCATCACCACATCACCCCTGCCCCACCACCACATCACCCCTGCCCCACCACCCCTGCCCCACCACCACATCACCCCTGCCCCATCACCGCTGCCCCATCACCACATCACCCCTGCCCCACCACCACATCACCCCTGCCCCACCACCCCTGCCCCACCACCACATCTCCCCTGCCCCATCACCCCTGCCCCACCACCATATCACCCCTGCCCCACCACCCCTGCCCCACCACCACATCACCCCTGCCCCACCACCCCTGCCCCACCACCACATCACCCCTGCCACATCACCCCTGCCCCACCACCACATCACCCCTGCCCCATCACCACATCACCCCTGCCCCACCACCCCTGCCCCACCACCACATCACCCCTGCCCCATCACCACATCACCCCTGCCCCACCACCACATCACCCCTGCCCCACCACCACATCACCCCTGCCCCACCACCCCTGCCCCACCACCACATCACCCCTGCCCCACCACCACATCACCCCTGCCCCATCACCACATCACCCCTGCCCCACCACCACATCACCCCTGCCCCACCACCCCTGCCCCATCACCCCTGCCCCACCACCACATCACCCCTGCCCCATCACCACATCACCCCTGCCCCATCACCACATCACCCCTGCCCCACCACCACATCACCCCTGCCCCACCACCCCTGCCCCATCACCCTTGCCCCACCACCACATCACCCCTGCCCCATCACCACATCACCCCTGCCCCACCACCCCTGCCCCATCACCACATCACCCCTGCCCCACCACCCCTGCCCCATCACCACATCACCCCTGCCCCATCACCCCTGCCCCACCACCCCTGCCCCACCACCCCTGCCCCACCACCACATCACCCCTTCCCCATCACCCCTGCCCCATCACCCCTGCCCCACCACCACATAAACCCTGCCCCACCACCCCTGCCCCACCAACACATCACCCCTGCCCCATCACCCCTGCCCCACCACCACATCACCCCTGCCCCATCACCCCTGCCCCATCACCACATCACCCCTGCCCCATCACCCCTGCCCCACCACCACATCACCCCTGCCCCATCACCCCTGCCCCATCACCACATCACCCCTGCCCCACCACCACATCACCCCTGCCCCATCACCCCTGCCCCACCACCCCTGCCCCACCACCACATCACCCCTGCCCCATCACCCCTGCCCCACCACCACACCATCCCTGCCCCATCACCCCTGCCCCACCACCACACCATCCCTGCCCCATCACCCCTGCCCCACCACGACATCACCCATGCCCCATCACCCCTGCCCCACCACCACATCACCCCTGCCCCACCACCACATCAATCCTGCCCCATCACCCCTGCCCCACCACCACATCACCCCTGCCCCATCACCCATGCCCCACCACCACATCACCCCTGCCCCATCACCCCTGCCCCACCACCACATCACCCCTGCCCCACCACCCCTGCCCCACCACCACATCACCCCTGCCCCACCACCACATCACCCCTGCCCCACCACCACACCATCCCTGCCCCATCACCCCTGCCCCACCACCACATCACCCCTGCCCCACCACCACATCAATCCTGCCCCATCACCCCTGCCCCACCACCACATCACCCCTGCCCCATCACCCATGCCCCACCACCACATCACCCCTGCCCCATCACCCCTGCCCCACCACCACATCACCCCTGCCCCACCACCCCTGCCCCACCACCACATCACCCCTGCCCCACCACCACATCACCCCTGCCCCACCACCACACCATCCCTGCCCCATCACCCCTGCCCCACCACCACATCACCCCTGCCCCATCACCCCTGCCCCACCACCACATCACCCCTGCCCCATCACCACATCACCCCTGCCCGATCACCACATCACCCCTGCCCCATCACCACATCACCCCTGCCCCACCACCACATCACCCCTGCCCCACCACCCCTGCCCCATCACCCCTGCCCCACCACCACATCACCCCTGCCCCATCACCACATCACCCCTGCCCCATCACCACATCACCCCTGCCCCACCACCACATCACCCCTGCCTCACCACCCCTGCCCCATCACCCTTGCCCCACCACCACATCACCCCTGCCCCATCACCACATCACCCCTGCCCCATCACCCCTGCCCCACCACCCCTGCCCCACCACCACATCACCCCTGCCCCACCACCCCTGCCCCATCACCACATCACCCCTGCCCCATCACCCCTGCCCCACCACCCCTGCCCCACCACCACATCACCCCAGCCCCACCACCCCTGCCCCACCACCACATCACCCCTGCCCCATCACCCCTGCCCCATCACCCCTGCCCCACCACCACATAAACCCTGCCCCACCACCCCTGCCCCACCACCACATCACCCCTGCCCCATCACCCCTGCCCCACCACCACATCACCCCTGCCCCATCACCCCTGCCCCATCACCCCTGCCCCATCACCACATCACCCCTGCCCCATCACCCCTGCCCCACCACCACATCACCCCTGCCCCATCACCCCTGCCCCATCACCACATCACCCCTGCCCCACCACCACATCACCCCTGCCCCATCACCACATCACCCCTGCCCCATCACCACATCACCCCTGCCCCATCACCACATCACCCCTGCCCCACCACCACATCACCCCTGCCCCACCACCCCTGCCCCACCACCACATCACCCCTGCCCCATCACCGCTGCCCCATCACCACATCACCCCTGCCCCACCACCACATCACCCCTGCCCCACCACCCCTGCCCCACCACCACATCTCCCCTGCCCCATCACCCCTGCCCCACCACCACATCACCCCTGCCCCACCACCCCTGCCCCACCACCACATCACCCCTGCCCCACCACCCCTGCCCCACCACCACATCACCCCTGCCACATCACCCCTGCCCCACCACCACATCACCCCTGCCCCATCACCACATCACCCCTGCCCCACCACCCCTGCCCCACCACCACATCACCCCTGCCCCATCACCACATCACCCCTGCCCCACCACCACATCACCCCTGCCCCACCACCACATCACCCCTGCCCCACCACCCCTGCCCCACCACCACATCACCCCTGCCCCACCACCACATCACCCCTGCCCCATCACCACATCACCCCTGCCCCACCACCACATCACCCCTGCCCCACCACCACATCACCCCTGCCCCATCACCACATCACCCCTGCCCCACCACCACATCACCCCTGCCCCATCACCACATCACCCCTGCCCCACCACCACATCACCCCTGCCCCACCACCACATCATCCCTGCCCCACCACCACATCACCCCTGCCCGATCACCGCTGCCCCACCACCACATCATCCCTGCCCCATCACCCCATCACCCCTGCCCCATCACCCCTTCCCCACATCACCCCTGCCCCACCACCACATCACCCCTGCCCCACCACCACATCACCCCTGCCCCATCACCACATCACCCCTGCCCCACCACCACATCACCCCTGCCCCACCACCACACCATCCCTGCCCCACCACCACATCACCCCTGCCCCACCACCACATCACCCCTGCCCCATCACCACATCACCCCTGCCCCACCACCACATCACCCCTGCCCCATCACCACATCACCCCTTCCCCACCACCACATCACCCCTGCCCCACCACCACATCACCCCTGCCCCACCACCACATCACCCCTGCCCCATCACCACATCACCCCTGCCCCACCACCACATCACCCCTGCCCCACCACCACACCATCCCTGCCCCATCACCC
Organism: Oncorhynchus mykiss; assembly: GCF_013265735.2. Taxonomy (NCBI): domain Eukaryota; kingdom Metazoa; phylum Chordata; class Actinopteri; order Salmoniformes; family Salmonidae; genus Oncorhynchus; species Oncorhynchus mykiss. Next base: position 6,419,053 of record NC_048587.1, on the reverse strand, counting down.
CTTCCCCACCACCACATCACCCCTGCCCCACCACCACATCACCCCTGCCCCACCACCACATCACCCCTGCCCCATCACCACATCACCCCTGCCCCACCACCACATCACCCCTGCCCCACCACCACACCATCCCTGCCCCACCACCACATCACCCCTGCCCCACCACCACATCACCCCTGCCCCATCACCACATCACCCCTGCCCCACCACCACATCACCCCTGCCCCATCACCACATCACCCCTTCCCCACCACCACATCACCCCTGCCCCACCACCACATCACCCCTGCCCCACCACCACATCACCCCTGCCCCATCACCACATCACCCCTGCCCCACCACCACATCACCCCTGCCCCACCACCACACCATCCCTGCCCCATCACCCCTGCCCCACCACCACATCACCCCTGCCCCACCACCACATCATCCCTGCCCCACCACCACATCACCCCTGCCCGATCACCGCTGCCCCACCACCACATCACCCCTGCCCCACCACCACATCACCCCTGCCCCACCACCACATCACCCCTGCCCCACCACCACATCACCCCTGCCCCATCACCACATCACCCCTGCCCCACCACCACATCACCCCTGCCCCACCACCACATCACCCCTGCCCCATCACCACATCACCCCTGCCCCACCACCACACCATCCCTGCCCCATCACCCCTGCCCCACCACCACACCATCCCTGCCCCATCACCCCTGCCCCACCACCACATCACCCCTGCCCCATCACCCCTGCCCCACCACCACATCACCCCTGCCCCATCACCCATGCCCCACCACCACATCACCCCTGCCCCATCACCCCTGCCCCACCACCACATCACCCCTGCCCCATCACCCCTGCCCCACCACCACATCACAGATCATCACATCACAGATCACTGCACCTGTACATAGCCCATCTGTAAATTGCCCACCCAACTACCTCATCCCCATATTGTTATTATTATTATTGTTTGCTCCTTTGTACCCCAGTATCTCTACTTGAACATTCATCTTCTGCACATCTATCACTCCAGTGTTTAATTGCTAAATTATAATTATTTCGCCACTACGGCCTATTTATTTCCTTATCTCCCTAATCGTACCTCAGTTGTACACACTGTATATTTTTCTCTATTGTGTTATTGACTGTACGTTTGTTTACTCCATGTGTAACTCTGTGTTGTTGTTTGTGTCGCACTGCTTTGCTTTATCTTGGCCAGGTCGCAGTTGTAAATGAGAACTTGTTCTCAACTAGCCTACCTGGTTAAATAAAGGTGTTCTCAACTAGCCTACCTGGTTAAATAAAGGTGAAATAAAAAATAAATAATAATGTAATAAATACAACCACCATTAAGGGGTTACAACGGTTTTTGAGGTTTGCCAACTTCTACCGCCGGTTTCATCAATAACTTTAGCTCTATAGCCCCTCCTCTCCTTAAGGCTGGTCTCCATAAGTTGGGGTGGAGTCCTGCAGCCAACGAAGATTTCCACCTACTGAAGGTGACTTTTCCGCCCTGTTGCTCAAACACCCAGATCCTACCGTTCCTTATGGAGGTGGACTCTTCAGAAGTGGTTGATGGGGGGGGCTGTCCTGTCCCAGCGACAAGGTAATCCACAGAAATGGTATCTGTTGGCATTAGAGGAGTGGAGACACTGGCTGGAGGGCGCCAAGGACCCATTCGTCATCCACACCGACCATCGGAACCTGGAGTACATACGGACAACGAGACGGCTGAACACCAAGCAAGGTGGGCCCTTTTATCACTAGATTTGACATCACTCTGACATATCGCCCAAGTTCTAAAAACACCAAAGACGATGCTCTGTCCCATCTCTACGATTCAGGAGAGGTTCCTGCCCTGAGTGCACCCATAACCCCTGTGCTCTGGGACGTAGATGTGGACATTCGCCAGGCCCTGGAGAGGGAACCCACACCCGCTACCTGTCCTCCTGAGCACACCTACGTTCCCACGGGGATAAAGGATGGGCTGCCGACCTGGGTGCTGGACATCCAGGTATCACCCGCACTATTCAATCTATCCCCGGAAAGTACTGGTGGCCCACCTTGGAGCAGGACGGCACTCGCTACATCCTGTTTGGTGTCAAACTAAATCTCCCCAACATGCTCCAGCAGGGAAACTAATTCCCGTGCCTCAGCTTCCCTGGTCTCATCTGTCCCATTGACTTTGTCACTGATGTCCCCTCCTCTGATGGTTTTACCACCCTTTTGGTGGCTGTGGATGGATTCTCTAAATCCTGTCGTTTTATCCCTCTCTCTGGTCTCCCAGGTCGCCGAGGCACTGTTCCAGCAGGTCTTCCGGCACTATGTCCTTCCGGAGGACATCGTCTCCAATCATGGCCCCCAAATCACGTCATGGAGAAGCTGAAAGTCACGGTCAGCCTCACTTCCGGGTACCAGCCTTAGTCTAATGGACAGATGGAGATCCGAGGAGGTCCCTGAGGAGTCACTGCCAGGACTGGCAAGGGGAGTGGGCCCGATTCATTCCCTGGGCGGAGTATGCTCAGAAATCATTGCGCAACTCCTCCACCGGACTGACTCCCTTCAAGTGTGTTCTGGGCTATCATCCAGCCCAGTCTCTGTGGACCCAGAGCCAGACCAAATCTCCTGCAGTGGACAAGTGGTTCAGGCGAGCAGAAGAGGTTTGGAACGATGCCCAAGTGAGGCTCCAGCGTGCCGTCCGCCGCCAGAAGGAGCAGACAGCTTCCCATGTTCCATCCTGGAGATCTGGATCCCCACCAGGAACCTCCCACTCCGCCTGTCCTGTAAGACGCTGAGCCCCACCAGGAACCTCCCACTCCGCCTGTCCTGTAAGACGCTGAGCCCCACCAGGAACCTCCCACTCCGCCTGTCCTGTAAGACGCTGAGCCCCACCAGGAACCTCCCACTCTGCCTGTCCTGTAAGACGCTGAGCCCCACCAGGAACCTCCCACTCCGCCTGTCCTGTAAGACGCTGAGCCCCACCAGGAACCTCCCACTCCGTCTGTCCTGTAAGACGCTGAGCCCCACCAGGAACCTCCCACTCCGCCTGTCCTGTAAGACGCCGAGCCCCCAGTTCGTGGGGGCTGTTCAAGGTCCTCCGGAGGGTCAACGAGGATCTCACTCACCATTCACTGCTACGTCTACTCCCACTTACCTCGACTTGGAAGAGTTCCGGTGTCGTGTTGAAAAGTCATAGTCAGCTAGCTAACATAGCATCTCTCTGTTTGAGCAGGGTGTTTGAGTAGGCTATATAAGCTAGCTGCATTTGCTAGCTAAGTAAGTGAAACTGAAAAAAATGACTCTCTTGCTACTTTGTTAAAAACTGTTCAACTATTGTCTTTCTCTCTTTGAGCCAACTTCTCACCACATTTTATGAACTACAGTGCTAGCTAGCAGTAGCTTATGCTTTCAGTACTAGGTTCATTCTCTGATCCTTTGATTGGGTGGACAACATGTCAGTTCAAGCTGCAAGAGCTCTGATAGGTTGGCGGACATCCTCCAGAACTTGTCACAGTTACTGTGTAAGTCTATGGAAGGGGGTGAGAACAATGAGCCTCCTAAGTTATGTGCTGATGGGACAGTAGTGGAGAGGGTAGTAAGTTTTAAGTTCCTCGGCGTACACATCACAGACAAACTGAATTGGTCCACCCACACAGACAGCATCGCGAAGAAGGCGCAGCAGCGCCTCAGGAGGATGAAGAAATTCGGCTTGTCACCAAAAACACTCACAAACTTCTACAGATGCACAATCGAGAGCATCCTGTCGGGCTGTATCACCGCCTGGTACGGCAACTGCTCCGCCCACAACCGTAAGGCTCTCCAGAGGGTAGTGAGGTATGCACAACGCATCACCGGGGGCAATACCTGCCCTCCAGGACACCTACACCACCCGATGTCACAGGAAGGCCATAAAGATCATCAAGGACAACAACCACCCGAGCCACTGCCACTGCTGCCAACACACTGACTCAACTCCAGCTACTTTAATAATGGGAATTGATGTAAAATATATCACTAGCTACTTTAAACAATGCTACCTTATATAATGTTACTTACCCTACATTATTCATCTCATATGTATATGTATATACTGTACTCTATATCATCTACTACATCTTTATGTAATACATGTATCACTAACCACTTTAAACTATGCCACTTTGTTTACATACCCTACGTTACTCATCTCATATGTATATACTGTACTCGATACCATCTACTGCATCTTGCCTATGCCGTTCTGTACCATCACTCATTCATATATCTTTATGTACATATTCTTTATCCCCCTACACTTGTGTGTATAAGGTAGAAGTTTTGGAATTGTTAGGTTAGATTACTCGTTGGTTATTACTGCATTGTCGGAACTAGAAGCACAAGCATTTCACTACACTCGCATTAACATCTGCTAACCATGTGTATGTGACAAATACATTTGATTTGAAGTCAATGTACCCAGAGGAGGACAGAAGCTAGCTGTCCTCCGGGCTACACCATGGTGCTACCCTACAGAGTTCTGTTGAGGCTACTGTAGACCATTGCAAAACAGTGTATTTTGATTAGGTTTGCAAAATTCCAGGCACTTTCAATAAATTCCCAGGATTTCCCGTGCAGGTGCACACCGTAGAGATTTCACCAATCAATCATTCCAGAATGTGTTCTGTGGTGTTGATAAATGAAGCCAAGACAACAGCAGCATTGTTTGTGTTTGTTACAAGTCTTTAATAGGGAACATGTATCTGATCTCAGTCTAAATAAAAACTGCGTTTTCAGAGTTGTTTTTGTCAATTCAATTCAGTCCATATAACACAACTGATTTTATATAAATAAAACTTTTACAACATAGAAAAAAATAAGAACATGCCCAAAAAAGGCATTATTGTCTTCAACGACATATTGTGTAAACTATTACAATATAAAAATAAAGGAGATCCTCACCACTCTAGGAGCTCAGATGCAAATGTCCAACGTTTCGACAGCCAAGCCGTCTTCATCAGGGTATAAACACTGCGGGATGACTCGTTTATATAGTCTCAAAAGACACAGGTGTCTGTAATCGTGGCCATTAAACTATTAAATTAACAATGTTTTTGAAACAACTAAATATATATTGTGGACATGTACAAGGTTGATAATAGTTAACAATAGTTATCATAATGAATGAAATGTGTTGTAGACTAATACATATTTATTATGTAATGGATATAAGTCAGTTTACTGTGAAACCAGCAGTCACCTTAGGAACTCTGTTGTCATGGCTACGGGGCCAGTCTGTGCTCCTCGCTCAGTGTCATGTTTAGAGTTGGTACGAGTGCCATCCGATCTGGGTCCAGTATCCCCTAATCCCACAGAATCCTTATAGCCCCCCCCCCCCCCTCATCGACGGGCCACTTTCAGGGCCGAGGGGTGAACGTTACAAATGTCAAACCACTGTTCCTCCACCTTCCTGTGTGGCAGCAGGCCGTTGCGTGGCAGCGCCGGTCTCCTCCAGCGGTCTCTGCTCCTCCCCACCACCTTCCAGAACTGTGTATCCTTGAACAGGAAGACAGCGTTGTGCGTGTAGGAGAAGTAGGCGGCGTCTATGCTACCGCCCGGGTGATCCCCAGACACTACTGCTGGGAACACAGCTGTGATCTTCCTGGGGAAGCCTGGGGACACGCGGTTGGCTGTCACGTCGAACACATACACCTGTTGGAACACATGTTTAGATGCCAGGAGGAGGACCAAAATAAAGAACAGTTGAAGCCGGTGATAAATGGGACGAAACAACAAGATGGTAAATGTTCAGTTTATCAATACAAACAACTCCGATGGGGATTTCATGACACAATATCTTCACGTGTTTTAACAATTGATTCAGGCATTTTTTTCCCTCCTCTCTGTCCACTTGGATATCATTGGGGGAATATTAAAGGAGGAGTGTTTAAACTCCGAGGGGAATAATGTAGCCTTTTACTGAACCGTTTTCATGGTGCTTTTCTGCTGAGGAACATTTCAAATGTATCATTTATTTATTTAAAATGCTAATAAAAATCTCCAAACACTTCACCTTTAAACAACCACATCAAGCAGATAAATGAAAAATAAAACAGGAAGGAGATTAATAAAGAATATTAAACATAAATCAACAATATGTTAATGACATGGTTAATCCACAATATGTTAATGACTTACATAGGTGCCCTTGAAGAAGTAGATGTGGTAGTCCCTCCTGTCATAGAAGGCTGTGTCTATAGGACTGGGCACCCCTGGGAACCCCTCAGAGATGAGTCTAGGGTAGAGGTGTCCCTCAGGGTCCACTGTAAACACCTGGTCGTTGTCATCGTCATACCTCCAGTACTGGGTGCCTAGTGTACACAAGGAGATATTCATACAAATATATTTATTCAACTTCTACGGATATTTTCATAACAGAGATCATTTCAAATCACTTAAAAAAAAAATAAACTAAAAAGAATCAATTAGAACAGCCATATGACTACGATTTACAGCCAGAGTTGAACGTCAAGAGGGAGACTCAAGCCTCCTATAGATGGAAACACAGTCAAGAGGGAGACTCAAGTCTGTAACAGATGGAGCCACAGTCAAGAGGGAGACTCAAGCCTCTAACAGATGGAAACACAGTCAAGAGAGAGACTCAAGTCCCCAACAGATGGAGCCACAGTCAAGAGGGAGACTCAACCCTCTAACAGATGGAGCCACAGTCAAGAGGGAGACTCAAGCCTGTAACAGATGGAAACACAGTCAAGAGGGAGACTCAAGTCCCCAACAGATGGAAACACAGTCAAGAGGGAGACTCAACCCTCTAACAGATGGAGCCACAGTCAAGAGGGAGACTCAAGCCTGTAACAGATGGAAACACAGTCAAGAGGGAGACTCAACCCTCTAACAGATGGAGCCACAGTCAAGAGGGAGACTCAAGCCTGTAACAGATGGAAACACAGTCAAGAGGGAGACTCAAGCCTCCTATAGATGGAAACACAGTCAAGAGGGAGACTCAAGTCTGTAACAGATGGAGCCACAGTCAAGAGGGAGACTCAAGCCTCTAACAGATGGAAACACAGTCAAGAGAGAGACTCAAGTCCCCAACAGATGGAAACACAGTCAAGAGGGAGACTCAACCCTCTAACAGATGGAGCCACAGTCAAGAGGGAGACTCAAGCCTGTAACAGATGGAAACACAGTCAAGAGGGAGACTCAAGTCTTTAACAGATGGAAACACAGTCAAGTGGGAGACTCAAGTCTTTAACAGATAAAAACACAGTCAAGAGGGAGACTCAAGTCTCTAACAGATGGAAACACAGTCAAGAGGGAGACTCAAGTCCCCAACAGATGGAAACACAGTCAAGAGGGAGACTTAAGTCTCTAACAGATGGAACCACAGTCAAGAGGAGACTCAAGTCTTTAACAGATGGAAACACAGTCAAGAGGGAGACTCAAGTCTTTAACAGATGGAAACACAGTCAAGAGGGAGACTCAAGTCCCCAACAGATGGAGCCACAGTCAAGAGGGAGACTCAACCCTCTAACAGATGGAAACACAGTCAAGAGGGAGACTCAAGCCTCTAACAGATGGAAACACAATCAAGAGGGAGACTCAAGTCTGTAACAGATGGAGCCACAGTCAAGAGGGAGACTCAAGCCTCTAACAGATGGAAACACAGTCAAGAGAGAGACTCAAGTCCCCAACAGATGGAGCCACAGTCAAGAGGGAGACTCAACCCTCTAACAGATGGAGCCACAGTCAAGAGGGAGACTCAAGCCTCTAACAGATGGAAACACAGTCAAGAGGGAGACTCAAGTCTTTAACAGATGGAAACACAGTCAAGTGGGAGACTCAAGTCTTTAACAGATAAAAACACAGTCAAGAGGGAGATTCAAGTCTCTAACAGATGGAAACACAGTCAAGAGGGAGACTCAACCCTCTAACAGATGAAGACACAGTCAAGAGGGAGACTCAAGCCTCTAACAGAAGGAACCACAGTCGAGAGAGAGAGAGAGACAGAGACAGACAGAGAGACAGACAGAGAGACAGCCAGACAGACAGAGAGAGAGAGAGAGAGAGAGAGACAGAGACAGACAGACAGACAGACAGACAGACAGGTTTACTCTAGTCAGTTCCATTACCTTTAAAGAAGTAGACAGCATCAGTGTTCCTGTTCCACACGTGAACACTTGCGTCTACCCCGTCGGGGGGTATGCCGTGCCAGCCCACCTGAAGAGCCACCGGGTCACCATAGCGGGTTCGGTTGGTCCTGTCCTCATACAGAGAGAGGAATGATTTCAACCCTTACAATGAAGGACCATATATTTACGTGCGTTTTGAAAAATAAAGATATTTATCTTTATATTTTTGGGGAATGTGTATAAAACACAATGAATGTAGTTGAACATACACTACATGACCAAAAGTATGTGGACACCTGCTTGTCCAACATCTCATTACATAATCATGGGCATTAATATGGAGTTGGTCCCTCCCTGTGCAGCTATAACAGCCTCCACTCTTCTGGGAAGGCTTTCCACTAGATGTAGGATCATTGCAGCTATAACAGCCTCCACTCTTCTGGGAAGACTTTCCACTAGATGTTGGAACATTGCTGCTATAACAGCCTCCACTCTTCTGGGAAGGCTTTCCACTAGATGTTGGAACATTGCTGCTAGAACAGCCTCCACTCTTCTGGGAAGGCTTTCCACCAGATGTTGGAACATTGCTGCGGGGACTGACTTCCATTCAGCCACAAGAGCATTAGTGAGGTCGGGCACAGATGTTGGGCGATTAGGCCTGGCTCGCATTCGGCCTTCCAATTCCACCCAAAGGTGTTCGATGGGGTTGAGGTCAGGGCTCAGTGCAGGCCAGTCAACTTCTTCCCCACCAATGTCGACAAACCATTTATGTATGAACCTTGCTTTGTGCATGGGGGGGGGGGGCATTGTCCTGCTGAAACAGGAAAGGGCCTTCCCCAAACTGTTGCCACAAAGTTGGAAGAACAGAATCATCTAGAAGGTCATCATTGTATGCTGTAGCGTTAAGATTTTCCTTGACTGGAACTAAGGGGCCCAAACCATGAAAGACAGCCCTAGACCATTACTCGTCCTCCACCAAGGCACTATGCAATGGGGCAGGTAGCGTTCTTCTGGCATCCGCCAAACCCAGATTCGTCCATCGGACTGCCAGATGGTGAAGCGTGATTCATCACTCCAGAGAACGCGTTTCCACTTCTCCAGAGTCCAATGGCGGCGAACTTTACACCACTCCAGCCGACGCTTGGCGTTGAGCATGGTGATTTTAGGCTTGTGTGCGGATGCTCGGCCATGGAAACCCATTTCATGAAGCTCCCGACTAACAGTTCTTGTGCTGACGTTGCTTCCAGAGGCAGTTTGGCACTCGCTGGTCTCGTTCTGTGAGCTTGTGTGGCCTACCACTTTGCGGCTTAGCTATTGTTGCTCCTAGACGTTGCCACTTCACAATAACAGACCTCAAGTTGACACATGATTCCATATGTGCTATTTCATAGTGTTGATGTCTTCACTATTATTCTACAATATAGAAAATAGTACAAATAAAGAAAATTCTTGAATGAGTAGGAGTTCTGGAACTTTTGACTGGTACTGTATATATATATATATATATATATATATATATATATATATATATATATATATATTTCAACCTCTTTTCCATACTTTTTATAATGACAATTTAGGAAGTCTACCTCATTGTTTTCAAAATACACATATATAGTTGTTGGTCTGTAGGAATTAATTGACACCCACCCAAAGTTGTTGAAGAGGTGCTGACTAATGGAAAGGTAAACTTTAAGATTGTCATTGTCTGTTTTTACCTGTTCTCATAGAGCCAGTACCAGCCGTCCCTCATGAAGTAGGTGTTGAAACGAATCACCACCTCACCGTACTGGGTTCTCTCCTTCCTGATCCAGTCAAACACTGTGTTGAACTGACCCTTACAGCCCCCTAGAGGGAAACAGACCAGACTGTTGAACCTTACAGCCCCCTAGAGGGAAACAGACCAGACTGTTGACCCTTACAGCCCCCTAGAGGGAAACAGACCAGACTGTTGAACCTTACAGCCCCCTAGAGGGAAACAGACCAGACTGTTGAACCTTACAGCCCCCTAGAGGGAAACAGACCAGACACTGTGTTGAACTGACCCTTACAGCCCCCTAGAGGGAAACAGACCAGACTGTTGACCCTTACAGCCCCCTAGAGGGAAACAGACCAGACTGTTGAACCTTACAGCCCCCTAGAGGGAAACAGACCAGACTGTTGAACCTTACAGCCCCCCTAGAGGGAAACAGACCAGACTGTTGAACCTACAGCCCCCTAGAGGGAAACAGACCAGACTGTTGAACCTTACAGCCCCCTAGAGGGAAACAGACCAGACTGTTGAACCTTACAGCCCCTTAGAGGGAAACAGACCAGACTGTTGAACCTTACAGCCCCCTAGAGGGAAACAGACCAGACTGTTGAACCTTACAGCCCCCTAGAGGGAAACAGACCAGACTGTTGAACCTTACAGCCCCCTAGAGGGAAACATACCAGACACTGTGTTGAACCTTACAGCCCCCCTAGAGGGAAACAGACCAGACTGTTGACCCTTACAGCCCCCTAGAGGGAAACAGACCAGACTGTTGAACCTTACAGCCCCCTAGAGGGAAACAGACCAGACTGTTGAACCTTACAGCCCCCCTAGAGGGAAACAGACCAGACTGTTGAACCTACAGCCCCCTAGAGGGAAACAGACCAGACTGTTGAACCTTACAGCCCCCTAGAGGGAAACAGACCAGACTGTTGAACCTTACAGCCCCCTAGAGGGAAACAGACCAGACTGTTGAACCTTACAGCCCCCTAGAGGGAAACAGACCAGACTGTTGAACCTTACAGCCCCCTAGAGGGAAACAGACCAGACTGTTGAACCTTACAGCCCCCTAGAGGGAAACAGACCAGACTGTTGAACCTTACAGCCCCCTAGAGGGAAACATACCAGACACTGTGTTGAACCTTACAGCCCCCTAGAGGGAAACAGACCAGACACTGTGTTGAACCTTACAGCCCCCCTAGAGGGAAACAGAGAAGACTGTTGAACCTTACAGCCCCCTAGAGGGAAACAGACCAGACTGTTGAACCTTACAGACCCCTAGAGGGAAACAGACCAGACTGTTGAACCTTACAGTCCCCTAGAGGGAAACAGACCAGACTGATGAACCTTACAGCCCCCTAGAGGGAAACAGACCAGACACTGTGTTGAACCTTACAGTCCCCTAGAGGGAAACAGACCAGACTGATGCACCTTACAGCCCCCTAGAGGGAAACAGACCAGACACTGTGTTGAACCTTACAGTCCCCTAGAGGGAAACAGACCAGACTGTTGAACCTTACAGACCCCTAGAGGGAAACAGACCAGACTGTTGAACCTTACAGACCCCTAGAGGGAAACAGACCAGACACTGTGTTGAACATTACAGCCCCCTAGAGGGAAACAGACCAGACACTGTGTTGAACCTTACAGTCCCCTAGAGGGAAACAGACCAGACTGTTGAACCTCACAGCCCCCTAGAGGGAAACAGACCAGACACTGTGTTGAACCTTACAGCCCCCTAGAGGGAAACAGACCAGACACTGTGTTGAACCTTACAGCCCCCTAGAGGGAAACAGACCAGATTGTTGAACTTTACAGCCCCCCTAGAGGGAAACTGACCAGACTGTTGAACCTTACAGCCCCCTAGAGGGAAACAGACCAGACACTGTGTTGAACCTTACAGCCCCCTAGAGGGAAACAGACCAGATTGTTGAACTTTACAGCCCCCCTAGAGGGAAACAGACCAGACTGTTGAACCTTACAGCCCCCTAGAGGGAAACAGACCAGACTGTTGAACCTTACAGTCCCCTAGAGGGAAACAGACCAGACACTGTGTTGAACCTTACAGCCCCCTAGAGGGAAACAGACCAGACACTGTGTTGAACCTTACAGCCCCCCTAGAGGGAAACAGACCAGACTTTTGAACCTTACAGCCCCCTAGAGGGAAACAGACCAGACTGTTGAACCTTACAGCCCCCTAGAGGGAAACAGACCAGACTGTTGAACATTACAGGTAGGTAGGTAGGTAGACAGGTGTAGGTAGGTAGGTAGACAGAGGTAGGTAGGTAGGTAGGTAGGTAGACAGGTGTAGGTAGGTAGGTAGGTAGGTAGGTAGGTAGGTAGGTAGGTAGGTAGGTAGACAGGTGTAGGTAGGTAGGTAGGTAGGTGTAGGTAGGTAGGTAGGTAGGTAGGTAGGTAGGTAGGTAGGTAGGTAGGTAGGTAGGTAGGTAGGTAGGTAGGTAGGTAGGTAGGTAGGTAGGTAGGTAGGTAGGTAGGTAGGTAGACAGGTGTAGGTAGGTAGACAGGTGTAGGTAGGTAGGTAGGTAGGTAGACAGGTGTAGGTAGGTAGGTAGGTAGACAGGTGTAGGTAGGTAGGTAGGTAGGTAGGTAGGTAGGTAGGTAGGTAGGTAGGTAGGTAGGTAGGTAGGTAGACAGGTGTAGGTAGGTAGGTAGGTAGGTAGACAGGTGTAGGTAGGTAGGTAGGTAGGTAGGTAGGTAGGTAGGTAGGTAGGTAGGTGTAGGTAGGTAGGTAGGTAGGTAGACAGGTGTAGGTAGGTAGGTAGGTAGGTAGGTAGGTAGGTAGGTAGGTAGGTAGGTAGGTAGGTAGGTAGGTAGGTAGGTAGGTAGGTAGACAGGTAGGTAGGTAGGTAGGTAGACAGGTGTAGGTAGGTAGGTAGGTAGGTAGACAGGTGTAGGTAGGTAGGTAGGTAGGTAGGTAGGTAGGTAGGTAGGTAGGTAGGTAGACAGAGGTAGGTAGGTAGGTAGGTAGGTAGACAGGTGTAGGTAGGTAGGTAGGTAGGTAGGTAGGTAGGTAGGTAGACAGGTGTAGGTAGGTAGGTAGGTAGGTAGGTGTAGGTAGGTAGGTAGGTAGGTAGGTAGGTAGGTAGGTAGGTAGGTAGGTAGGTAGGTAGGTAGGTAGGTAGGTAGACAGGTGTAGGTAGGTAGGTAGGTAGGTAGACAGGTGTAGGTAGGTAGGTAGGTAGACAGGTGTAGGTAGGTAGGTAGGTAGGTAGGTAGGTAGGTAGGTAGACAGGTAGGTAGGTAGGTAGGTAGACAGGTGTAGGTAGGTAGGTAGGTAGGTAGGTAGGTAGGTAGACAGGTGTAGGTAGGTAGGTAGGTAGACAGGTGTAGGTAGGTAGGTAGGTAGGTAGGTAGACAGGTGTTGGTAGGTAGGTAGGTAGGTAGGTAGGTAGGTAGGTAGGTAGGTAGGTAGGTAGGTAGGTAGGTAGGTAGGTAGGTAGGTAGGTAGGTAGACAGGTGTAGGTAGGTAGGTAGGTAGGTAGGTAGGTAGGTAGGTAGGTAGGTAGGTAGGTAGGTAGGTAGGTAGACAGGTGTAGGTAGGTAGACAGGTGTAGGTAGGTAGGTAGGTAGGTAGGTAGACAGGTGTAGGTAGGTAGACAGGTGTAGGTAGGTAGACAGGTGTAGGTAGGTAGACAGGTAGGTAGGTAGGTAGACAGGTGTAGGTAGGTAGACAGGTGTTGGTAGGTAGGTAGACAGGTGTAGGTAGGTAGACAGGTGTTGGTAGGTAGGTAGACAGGTGTAGGTAGGTAGACAGGTGTTGGTAGGTAGGTAGACAGGTGTAGGTAGGTAGACAGGTGTAGGTAGGTAGACAGGTAGGTAGGTAGGTAGACAGGTGTAGGTAGGTAGACAGGTGTTGGTAGGTAGGTAGACAGGTGTAGGTAGGTAGACAGGTGTAGGTAGGTAGACAGGTGTAGGTAGGTAGACAGGTAGGTAGGTAGGTAGACAGGTGTAGGTAGGTAGACAGGTGTTGGTAGGTAGGCAGGTAGTATATTCCTATTTCGTCCACTAGGTGGTAATGTTTCCACAACTTTCACATACAGTGGCTCTGTCCTACCATAGAGGTGCTGTATGGACTTCCTGTCCATCCAGTTGATCTCGAAGCCTGATTCCTGGGGCAGGTAACTGGGTTGCATAATGGAACCAGTCCTGTAGATGTGAGGCAGACCCAGGACGTGGCCTATCTCATGCACTGCCACCTGACGGGTGGGAAACCAGCGGTAGTATTCAGGGGTAATTACATTTGACTAAATTGCAGGTGCAATTAGGGTTAAGTACCTTGCTTAAGGGAACACTGACAGATTTTTCACCTCGTAGACTTGGGGACTCAAACTATTAACTTTTCAGTTACTGGCCCAACCACTAGGCTACCTGTCTCCTACCTGATAGTGCTCACTCAGCCCTGACATTTAACCACTAGGCTACCTGATAGTGCTCACTCAGCCCTGACATTTAACCACTAGGCTACCTGATGGTGCTCACTCAGCCCTGACATTTAACCACTAGGCTACCTGTCTCCTACCTGATAGTGCTCACCCAGCCCTGACATTTAACCACTAGGCTACCTGATAGTGCTCACTCAGCCCTGACATTTAACCACTAGGCTACCTGATAGTGCTCACTCAGCCCTGACATTTAACCACTAGGCTACCTGATAGTGCTCACTCAGCCCTGACATTTAACCACTAGGCTACCTGATGGTGCTCACTCAGCCCTGACATTTAACCACTAGGCTACCTGATGGTGCTCACTCAGCATTGACATTTAACCACTAGGCTACCTGTCTCCTACCTGATAGTGCTCACCCAGCCCTGACATTTAACCACTAGGCTACCTGATAGTGCTCACTCAGCCCTGACATTTAACCACTAGGCTACCTGATGGTGCTCACTCAGCATTGACATTTAACCACTAGGCTACCTGTCTCCTACCTGATAGTGCTCACCCAGCCCTGACATTTAACCACTAGGCTACCTGATAGTGCTCACTCAGCCCTGACATTTAACCACTAGGCTACCTGATAGTGCTCACTCAGCCCTGACATTTAACCACTAGGCTACCTGATAGTGCTCACTCAGCCCTGACATTTAACCACTAGGCTACCTGATAGTGCTCACTCAGCCCTGACATTTAACCACTAGGCTACCTGATAGTGCTCACTCAGCCCTGACATTTAACCACTAGGCTACCTGATAGTGCTCACTCAGCATTGACATTTAACCACTAGGCTACCTGTCTCCTACCTGATGGTGCTCACTCAGCCCTGACATTTAACCACTAGGCTGATAGTGCTCACTCAGCCCTGACATTTAACCACTAGGCTACCTGATAGTGCTCACTCAGCATTGACATTTAACCACTAGGCTACCTGTCTCCTACCTGATGGTGCTCACTCAGCCCTGACATTTAACCACTAGGCTACCTGATAGTGCTCACTCAGCCCTGACATTTAACCACTAGGCTACCTGATAGTGCTCACTCAGCATTGACATTTAACCACTAGGCTACCTGTCTCCTACCTGATGGTGCTCACTCAGCCCTGAGGTTTTCTGTGTTTTCTAATATTTACATGAATGTAGTTTGTCTTATAAATGAACGCAGGGAAGGCAGGCAGGTACAACACAAAATCACAAGTCCATCAGATATTACAGATAACCATCATGTTTGAATCAAAACATCCTGTCCCACACTCACTTTGAGCAGGCTGATCCCACTGCCAGTGTTAGGTGCAGTAAAATGTTCATCGTCATCGAAGTGAATGTCTCCCAGGAACCAGGCGTGAGCAAACTCTCGTCCAGTACCATCGAACTTCTGGTTGCATCCCAAGTGTCTCCCTGCATGGTTGAAACACAACGAAAAAGACACACTATCTATCGTCATTGCCTCTACAAACTGTAAAGATATACATTTTTTAAAAATAACCATTTCCAGGGAAGATATAGCATAATGAAAGCCTGGTCCGTGATCTGCTTGTGCTGTCCTACCAGCTGGCAACAAGAGAGCATATACAGGTCTGGGACCAGGCTAGAGTAGATGCAATTTGTTCATAACATTCAATTCATCCCAAATACACAGGTGATATTGTCTAAACCAAGGCATGTGAGACGAGACTGGGTACCAGTCTGTTTTTACGAACACTCCAGTCCTTGTACTTGTCATTGCATTACAGGGACTGGTAAGGACCGGTATGTTAGCAGAAATGGACTGGTGCCCAGGCTAATACGAGACCCACCTGTTCCAAAACCCAGTTTGATGTCTACATCCGCCAGGGGAGAGGATGTGTCCTCTATAAACTCCAGGGGAGACACCTCGCTCCACATCCTGAAGGCCAGGCTAATGATGTGTCTCTGGTCCTGTATGGTCAGCTGACTGCTATAACCCTCTCCTAGACATGAACAAAGGCCAGCACACACTCTGTTGAATATGACGGGTCTCTGGCCTCATAGTAACCCTCACCTATCAGTCTCATAGTAACCCTCACCTATCAGCCTCATAGTAACACTCACCTATCAGCCTCATAGTAACCCTCACCTATCAGCCTCATAGTACCCTCACCTATCAGCCTCATAGTAACCCTCACCTATCAGCCTCATAGTAACCCTCACCTATCAGCCTCATAGTAACCCTCACCTATCAGCCTCATAGTAACCCTCACCTATCAGCCTCATAGTAACCCTCACCTATCAGCCTCATAGTACCCTCACCTATCAGCCTCATAGTAACCCTCACCTATCAGCCTCATAGTAACCCTCACCTATCAGCCTCATAGTAACCCTCACCTATCAGCCTCATAGTACCCTCACCTATCAGCCTCATAGTAACCCTCACCTATCAGCCTCATAGTAACCCTCACCTATCAGCCTCATAGTAACCCTCACCTATCAGCCTCATAGTAACCCTCACCTATCAGCCTCATAGTAACCCTCACCTATCAGCCTCATAGTACCCTCACCTATCAGCCTCATAGTAACCCTCACCTATCAGCCTCATAGTAACCCTCACCTATCAGCCTCATAGTAACCCTCACCTATCAGCCTCATAGTACCCTCACCTATCAGCCTCATAGTAACCCTCACCTATCAGCCTCATAGTAACCCTCACCTATCAGCCTCATAGTAACCCTCACCTATCAGCCTCATAGTAACCCTCCCCTATCAGCCTCATAGTAACCCTCACCTATCAGTCTCATAGTAACCCTCACCTATCAGTCTCATAGTAACCCTCACCTATCAGCCTCATAGTAACCCTCACCTATCAGCCTCCACTTCAGCACCATTTTGGAGAATGCCATGTTTCCCCATGCACGTCTCCCCACATGTCTCTTCTGCCTCCGCTTGGACAGCAGTGAGGCCACGCGGTTCTGATGCTGATGAGGTCTGTCAGTAGCAGTGGTAGTAAGAGTGCTCCGATGAGGTCTGTCAGTAGCAGTGGTAGGAGGAGGGCTCTGATGAGGTCTGTCAGTGGCAGTGGTAGGAGGAGGGCTCCGATGAGGTCTGTCAGTAGCAGTGGTAGGAAGAGGGCTCCGATGAGGTCTGTCAGTAGCAGTGGTAGGAGGAGGGCTCTGATGTGGTCTGTCAGTAGCAGTGGTAGTAAGAGGGCTCCGATGAGGTCTGTCAGTAGCAGTGGTAGGAGCGCTCTGATGAGGTCTGTCAGTAGCAGTGGTAGGAAGAGGGCTCCGATGAGGTCTGTCAGTAGCAGTGGTAGGAGGAGGGCTCTGATGAGGTCTGTCAGTAGCAGTGGTAGGAGGAGGGCTCTGATGAGGTCTGTCAGTAGCAGTGGTAGGAAGAGGGCTCCGATGAGGTCTGTCAGTAGCAGTGGTAGGAGGAGGGCTCTGATGTGGTCTGTCAGTAGCAGTGGTAGTAAGAGGGCTCCGATGAGGTCTGTCAGTAGCAGTGGTAGGAGCGCTCTGATGAGGTCTGTCAGTAGCAGTGGTAGGAAGAGGGCTCCGATGAGGTCTGTCAGTAGCAGTGGTAGGAGGAGGGCTCTGATGAGGTCTGTCAGTAGCAGTGGTAGGAGGAGGGCTCTGATGAGGTCTGTCAGTAGCAGTGGTAGGAGGAGGGCTCTGATGAGGTCTGTCAGTAGCAGTGGTAGGAGGAGGGCTCTGATGAGGTCTGTCATTAGCAGTGGTAGGAGGAGGGCTCTGATGAGGTCTGTCATTAGCAGTGGTAGGAGGAGGGTTCTGATGAGGTCTGTCATTAGCAGTGGTAGGAGGAGGGCTCGGACGCTGATGAGGTCTGTCAGTAGCTGTGGTAGGAGTTAGGCTCCAATGAGGTCTGTCAGTAGCACTGGTAGGAGGAGGGTTCCGATGAAGTCTGTCATTAGCAGTGGTAGGAGGAGGGCTCTGACGCTGATGAGGTCTGTCAGTAGCAGTGGTAGGAGTGCGGCTCCAATGAGGTCTGTCATTAGCAGTGGTAGGAGGAGGGTTCTGACGCTGATGAGGTCTGTCAGTAGCAGTGGTAGGAGTGCTCCAATGAGGTCTGTCAGTAGCAATGGTAAGAGGAGGGCTCTGACTCTGATGAGGTCTGTCAGTAGCAGTGGTAGGAGGAGGGCTCTGATGAGGTCTATCAGTAGCAGTGATAGGAGGAGGGCTCTGACGCTGATGAGGTCTGTCAGTAGCAGTGGTAGGAGGAGGGCTCTTATGAGATCTGTCAGTAGCAGTGGTAGGAGGAGGGCTCTGATCAGGTCTGTCAGTAGCAGTGGTAGGAGGAGGGCTCCGATGAGATCTGTCATTAGCAGTGGTAGGAGGAGGCCTCTGATGAGGTCTGTCAGTAGCAGTGGTAGGAGGAGGGCTCTGATGTGGTCTGTCAGTAGCAGTGGTAGTAAGAGGGCTCCGATGAGGTCTGTCAGTAGCAGTGGTAGGAGGGCTCTGATGAGGTCTGTCAGTAGCAGTGGTAGGAAGAGGGCTCCGATGAGGTCTGTCAGTAGCAGTGGTAGGAGGAGGGCTCTGATGAGGTCTATCAGTAGCAGTGATAGGAGGAGGGCTCTGACGCTGATGAGGTCTGTCAGTAGCAGTGGTAGGAGGAGGGCTCTTATGAGATCTGTCAGTAGCAGTGGTAGGAGGAGGGCTCTGATCAGGTCTGTCAGTAGCAGTGGTAGGAGGAGGGCTCTGATCAGGTCTGTCAGTAGCAGTGGTAGGAGGAGGGCTCCGATGAGGTCTGTCATTAGCAGTGGTAGGAGGAGGCCTCTGATGAGGTCTGTCAGTAGCAGTGGTAGGAGGAGGGCTCTGATGTGGTCTGTCAGTAGCAGTGGTAGTAAGAGGGCTCCGATGAGGTCTGTCAGTAGCAGTGGTAGGAGGGCTCTGATGAGGTCTGTCAGTAGCAGTGGTAGGAGGAGGGCTCCGATAAGGTCTGTCAGTAGCAGTGGTAGGAGGAGGGCTCTGATGAGGTCTGTCAGTAGCAGTAGTAGGAGGAGGCCTCTGATGAGGCCTGTCAGTAGCAGTAGTAGGAGGAGGGCTCCGATGAGGTCTGTCATTAGCAGTTGTAGTAGGAGGCCTCTGATGAGGTCTGTCAGTAGCAGTGGTAGGAGGAGGGCTCCGATGAGGTCTGTCAGTAGCAGTGTTAGGAGGAGGGCTCTGATGAGGTCTGTCAGTAGCAGTGGTAGGAAGAGGGCTCTGACGCTGATGAGGTCTGTCAGTAGCAGTGGTAGGAGGAGGGCTCTGATGAGGTCTGTCAGTAGCAGTGGTAGGAGGAGGTCTCTGATGAGGTCTGTCAGTAGCACTGGTTGGGTCGTTCCCTGTGTGACTGTGTGCATTGCTGTTATTCTCTGTGTTGTTCATAGCAGAATAATTGAGAGTATCACCGACTGGGTCGTAGTATTCTGTTGTGCTACTGGCAGATATATCACCTTTGTGGGTACTAACAGTTCTATTAAAAATGTCACTGAATGAATTGTCAACCTCTGTATAGTTTCCATCAGTGCCATTAGAAAGGTCAGTGAATATGTTATTGTCCACTGTGTAATCAGTAGCGGAGGCATTTAAAACACCACTGAATGTTTGGTTAGAGTATTCTGAGGTGTCTGTGTTCTTAGTTAGCCAGGTGGCGGTGTTGATACCAAGTGCTGAGCTGGTGGAGTTGTGTACTTCCTCAGTAGCATCATCCGTCTCCTTATCTGGGACCCCACACCTTGGCTTGTTCATGGCAGCCTTGGTGGCGTCGTCAAACAGCCCTGTGACAGACAGGCCGGACACCATCTGGAAGTCTCTGAGAGCTGAGATGAAGGCTTGGCTTTCAGTGGGATTTGGAGAGTCTTCGTCATCATCATCATCATCATCATCATCATCAGTCTCTGCACGTGACAACGATGAGTCTCCCTCCTGTATCCCAGATAGGTCTTCCTCCCCGGGGAAGTCTTCATCGTTAGAAATGCCTGTTGATTGGTCAAACTGGAGCTCCTCCCAGTTCACCGGTCTTATGAAGCCGTACCTTGAGAGAAATAGCTGGAAATATGGCATGTTGTTAAAACAGCTGGTAGAACTAACACCTCTAGAACATCTAACAGGAAATAACCTAGTCTGGATACCAGTCTGTTTAGATAACATTCCTCTAGTCTGTTTAGATAACATTCCTCTAGTCTGTTTAGATAACATTCCTCTAGTCTGTTTAGATAACAATCCTCTAGTCTGTTTAGATATCATTCCTCTAGTCTGGGTACCAGTCTGTTTAGATAACATTCCACTAGTCTGGGTACCACTCTGTTTAGATAACATTCCTCTAGTCTGTTTAGATAACATTCCTCTAGTCTGTTTAGATAACATTCCTCTAGTCTGGGTACCAGTCTGTTTAGATAACATTCCTCTAGTCTGGCTACCACTCTGTTTAGATAACATTCCTCTAGTCTGTTTAGATAACATTCCTCTAGTCTGGGTACCACTCTGTTTAGATAACATTCCTCTAGTCTGGGTACCACTCTGTTTAGATAACATTCCTCTAGTCTGGGTACCAGTCTGTTTAGATAACATTCCTCTAGTCTGGGTACCAGTCTGTTTAGATAACATTCCTCTAGTCTGTTTAGATAACATTCCTCTAGTCTGGGTACCAGTCTGTTTAGATAACATTCCTCTAGTCTGTTTAGATAACATTCCTCTAGTCTGGGTACCAGTCTGTTTAGATAACATTCCTCTAGTCTGGGTACCAGTCTGTTTAGGTAACAGTCCACAAGTCTGGGTACCAGTCTGTTTAGATAACATTCCTATAGTCTGTTTAGATAACGTTCCTCTAGTCTGGGTACCAGTCTGTTTAGATAACATTCCTCTAGTCTGTTTAGGTAACATTCCTCTAGTCTGGGTACCACTCTGTTTAGATAACATTCCTCTAGTCTGGGTACCAGTCTGTTTAGATAACATAACTCTAGTCTGGCTACCAGTCTGTTTAGATAACATTCCTCTAGTCTGGGTACCAGTCTGTTTAGATAACATTCCTCTAGTCTGGGTACCAGTCTGTTTAGATAACATTCCTCTAGTCTGGCTACCAGTCTGTTTAGATAACATTCCTCTAGTCTGTTTAAGTAACATTCCACTAGTCTGGGTACCAGTCTGTTTAGATAACATTCCTCTAGTCTGGCTACCAGTCTGTTTAGATAACATTCCTCTAGTCTGGCTACCAGTCTGTTTAGATAACATTCCTCTAGTCTGTTTAGATAACATTCCTCTAGTCTGGGTACCAGTCTGTTTAGATAACATTCCTCTAGTCTGGCTACCACTCTGTTTAGATATCATTCCTCTAGTCTGTTTAGATAACATTACTCTAGTCTGTTTAGATGACATTCCTCTAGGCTGGGTACCAGTATGTTTAGATAACATTCCTCTAGTCTGGGTACCAGTCTGTTTAGATAACATTCCTCTAGTCTGGCTACCAGTCTGTTTAGATAACATTCCTCTAGTCTGTTTAGATAACATTCCTCTAGTCTGGGTACCAGTCTGTTTAGATAACATTCCTCTAGTCTGGCTACCACTCTGTTTAGATATCATTCCTCTAGTCTGTTTAGATAACATTACTCTAGTCTGTTTAGATAACATTCCTCTAGTCTGGGTACCAGTATGTTTAGATAACATTCCTCTAGTCTGGGTACCAGTCTGTTTAGATAACATTCCTCTAGTCTGTTTAGATAACATTCCTCTAGTCTGTTTAGATAACATTACACTAGTCTGTTTAGATAACATTCCTCTAGTCTGTTTAGATAACATTCCTCTAGTCTGGGTACCAGTCTGTTTAGATAACATTCCTCTAGTCTGGGTACCACTATGTTTAGATAACATTCCACTAGTCTGTTTAGATATCATCCCTCTAGTCTGGGTACCACTCTGTTTAGATAACATTCCACTAGTCTGTTTAGATAACATTCCTCTAGTATGGGTACCACTCTGTTTAGATAACATTCCACTAGTCTGTTTAGATAACATTCCTCTAGTCTGTTTAGATAACATTCCTCTAGTCTGGGTACCAGTCTGTTTAGATAGCATTCCTCTAGTCTGGGTACCAGTCTGTTTAGATAACATTCCACTAGTCTGGCTACCAGTTTAAGATGATCTACTTCCTATCCAAATCTTCTCTTTTATTATCCATTATGTAAAGGATGATCTACTTCCTATCCAGATCTTGTATTTTATTATCCATTATGTAAAAGATGATCTACTTCCTTTCCAGATCTTGTATTTTATTATCTATTATCTAAGTTGTCTACTTCCTATCCAGATCTTGTATTTTATGATCTATTATCTAAGTTGTCTACTTCCTATCCAGATCTTGTCTTTTATGATCTATTATCTAAGTTGTCTACTTCCTATCCAGATCTTATATTTTATTATATATGATCTAAGTTGTCTACTTCCTATCCAGATCTTGTATTTTATTATCTATGATCTAAGTTGTCTACTTCCTATCCAGATCCAGAGGGTCTGATGCAGTCGCTAGAGGAGCTGGATTACCTCGCGGCATTGGACGACGATGGGAACCTATCAGAGATCGGGATCATAATCTCTGAGTTGCCATTGGACGCTCAGATGGTCAAGGCTCTGCTGGCGTCCTGTGAGTTTGATTGTGTGAACGAGGTGGTGACCATCGCAGCTACGCTATCAGGTATGTAGTTTACACTCCTACAACCTTTGGCTCATTTGATTCTATTTGATTCACTCAGGGTGGATTGTACCAACATGGATTAACTCTTAAACTGGGTTTAATCAAGGTTTATCTAGTAATGTTATTGATTCTATTTGATTCTATTTGATTCCCCCAGGGTGGATTGTACCAACATGGATTAACTCTTAAACTGGGTTTAATCAAGGTTTATCTAGTAATGTTTTTGATTCTATTTGATTCCCCCAGGGTGGATTGTACCAACATGGATTAACTCTTAAACTGGGTTTAATCAAGGTTTATCTAGTAATGTTGTTGATTCTATTTGATTCTATTTGATTCCCCCAGGGTGGATTGTACCAACATGGATCAACTCTTAAACTGGGTTTAATCAAGGTTTATCTAGTAATGTTTTTGCCCTGAACCTTAAACCTCGTTATCAATAATCATAGTTCAATCTAATCCTTCTTCTAAACTAAATTTAATTTACAACTCAAACCAAGATCAAATGTAATCTTGTTGCTCCATTGTTTTAAAAACTAATTTAAATTCAGTTTTGGGATTAAATCTAAACTGACACTGTTTAAATGCATCAAATATCAGTGTGAATCATTTGTATGTCCTTTATTTTCATTGTGATTAACAATTTTATCTCCTGTGGTTTATCATGTTCGTTAAACTCAACTATCCAGCTAAATCCTTTGACAGATAAGTGCAATTAATTTCATCCTTAGCCTGAAGTGAAAAGTCACTTTGCTGGCTAGGCTAGCAATGACCAGTGCTGGTTTGTTTCCATAGAACTACAACATATTGCTATGGTGAATCCATTAGGACACATATCACTGATCATAGTTTAGTGATTTAACCTTAGATGAATTAATCCAGTCTTAAAATCAAGTGGTGCAACACATCTCTGATGAATTATAAACGTAGATTTACAAAGTCTAGATTAGGTCTAATCTAAAATTGATTTAAACCATGTTGGTGCATGTTGTCTTGTGTTGTGTTTCTTCATCGGGCATCTCTGACCTTTTGAATGTATAATCTGCCAGACAGTATAATATGCCATATATTGAATAGCTGAGCATCACATTTGCACCTAATAAAATAGTGATTACTTGGAGAGAGAGAGAGAGAGAGAGAGAGAGAGAGAGAAAATACAAGTTTTACCTCTGCAGTATCCTTGTCTGTTATGAGCTCAGCCTGGTGAGAGGAGGGGATCTCTAGGTCGGAATGATCCCGACTGTGGAAGAGTTTCTCTGCATCAGTGGAGCCAATGCTGGTCAACAATAATACATTTATCAGCTGGAGTAAAATCAGCATCGTGGTTTGTTGCGGTGTGTCTTGACACGGGTCAGTTTGATGATGGAGAGAGAGAGAGATAATGACCCACTGAAGAGCGAATCATGTCCTCAACCAAAATGTAAAGGCTCATTTCCAAAGTTACGCCCTTTAAAAGTGACACACTTTGAAGTTTTACAGAGTATCGACACTTCAATAAAGTAGACCTATAGAGATGGCCTATGACTCGCAATACGCACTCAGCTGCGAAAGGTAAACAAACACCTCTAAAGCGGCTGCTAAATTAAAAATGTCGGCCAAATGTGACTAACGCTTCCCTGGTTACTAATGGATACTGGTTACTAATGGATACGGAGCGGTCTTAACCGTTGGCATTTCATCCCCGACAGTAAAGCGCAGGAAAACAGGCACGCGACTCCCGCCCAGGAACACACCTGTTTGGAACGCGTAGCGCGCGTCTCTCCCCCTCAGCTGGATTTATTCAGTTTAAAAAAAAAACGGCCATAAATAAAAATCAATAAATCACCATTTCAACATATTGTTCACTATTTAATTTGTAATAATTAAATTCATCATGTTCAATTCTCAAAGTATGCTCATTTAAAAAATATATTTTTATATTTATTTATTTAACCTTTATTTAACTAGGCAAGTCAGAAGAAATGATTATATACAATGAGGGCCTACCTGGGAACAGTGGAGTTAACTGCCTTGTTCAGGGGCAGAAGGACAGATTTTTACCTTGTCAGCTCGGGGATTCGACACTAACCACTAGGCTACCTGCCTAGTGTGGCACAATAAAATAATTGTCTCAATGTTTTTACCGTAAAAACAATACTTCTATCAGCTCTGTGTATTCACAAGTTTATAAGAGCATGATTTGATACATTCAGTGTCAACAAATTGGCAGAAAGCATTACAATATCTCTGTGGTGCACAACAACACACGACAATATAATAAATATACAGATGGTTATCCGCGATCAAAATAGGACATAAAACCCCACAAATAATAGCAAATACTTCACAGGGATAAATCAATCACAAAGAATGCAAAACCACAATCCTTTCCCACAGAGGCTGAATGAGAACTTGATGGGGGGACGAATCACGTTTTTCGGGTTGGTTTGCGGCCCGTCTCGTCAAGTCTGTCACTGTAGAGCCTTTGCTATCCCTGCGGCTAGGTGCTCAGCTGTAGGTTTGTCCGCTGAGCAGCTGACCGAGAGCCCCTCTGCCGTCATGGCCTCTGCTGTGGTGGGTCCTATGGCCGCAAACTGGAAGACCAAACAACACAACATTTTAAAGTTCAATTGCATTGGCAGTATAACAGCATCACAAGCTCAATGAAGATATCCACAGTCACTTAAAGTTACATCGGAAAAACGAGGAAAAACGTTCTCACCTTTATCTGCATAAGTTGCTCACCTGACAGTCTCCTCACCGTTTCCAAACAGAACCTGACTCCCGACGGGCTGAAGAAAGCAATGCTGTCTGGAACACCCTGCGTGTGGACAGAGCCCAAACCATGACGAATGTTTCTGAACGATAACAACATCACAACGGGTGATGGGGCGGCAGGGTAGCCTAGTGGTTAGAGCGTTGGACTAGTAACCGGAAGGTTGCAAGTTCAAACCCCCGAGCTGACAGGGAACAAATCTGTCGTTCTGCCACTGTTCCTAGGCCGTCATTGACAATAAGAATGTGTTCTTAACTGACTTGCCTAGTTAAATAAAGGTAAAATAAATCAAATAAACAACGTGTGGATATATGGGATAGTGTTTTTTGAGGGGAAAGTCCGGGACTTAGTTGATGCTTCCTGTACCTGCTCTGTAAAATGGTTCTTCAGGTTCTTCTCCAGGTCTGGATGTGGAGCTGTCTGATAAACCATCAGTGTGTCTAGAGGAACTCCTTAAAAACAAACACATGAAACGAATGTCACCTAATGGTATTAGATACTACCTAGTAAATAGTACAGAGTATTCATGAGTATTAAAAAAATAGGAGTTATAATAGAGGGAACTTACCGTTTTCCCTCAAAGCAGTAGGTAAAACTTCTCTTTTAATGGAACCACAGGGGAAGAGAAGTGGTAATATATTGGCACCCTCTCCTATATCAAGCCAGAATGTAGGTCTAGTTAGCTAGCTCCATATAAAACACAACATGCAACATTTTCAAAGATTTTGCTGAGTTACAGTTCATATAACGAAAACAGTTAATATTAAATAAATTAATTTATGGATTTCACATAACTGGGAATACAGATATGCATCTGTTGGTCACAGATACCTTTTAAAAAAAAGGTAGGGGTGTGGATCAGAAAACCAGTCAGTATCTGGTGTGACCATCGTTTGCCTCATTCAGCTTGACATATCTCCTTCAGGCTGTTGATTGTGGCCTGTGGAATGTTGTTGTCCCGCTCCTCTTCAATGGCTGTGGGAAGTTGCTGGATATTTGTGGGAACTGGAACCACGGCGTCGTACACAACGATCCAGAGCATCCCAAACATGCTCAATAGGTGTCATGTCTGGTGAGTATGCAGATCATGGAAGAACTGGGACATTTTCAGCTTCCAGGAATTGTGTACAGATCCTTGCGACATGGGGCCGTGCATTATCATGATGAAACATGAGGTGATGGCGGCGGACGAATGGCACGACAATGAGCCTCAGGATCTCGTCACGGTATCTCTGTGTATTCAAATTGCCATCGATAAAATGTAATTGTGTTCGTTGTCCGTAGCTTCTGCCTGCCCATACCGTCACCCCAACGCCACCATGGGGCACTCTGTTCACAACGTTGACATCAGCAAACTGCTCGCTCACACAACGCTGTCTGCCATCTGCCCGGTACAGTTGAAACCAGGATTCATCCGTGAAGAGAACACTTCTCCGGAGTGCCAGTGGCCATCGAACGTGAGCATTTTCCCACTGAAGTCGATTACGACGCCAAACTGCAGTCAGGTCAAGACCCCGGTGAGGACGACGAGCACGCAGATGAGCTTGTGAGGCCGGTTTGGACGTACTGCCAAATTCTCCAAAACAACACTGGAGGCGGCTTATGGTAGAGAAATTAACATTCAATTATCTGGCAACGGCTCTGGTGGACATTCCTGCAGTCAGCACGCCAATCGCACTCTCCCTCAAAACTTGAGACATCTGTGGTATTGTGCCGTGTGACAAAACTGGGTTATCGTGGCAACGGAGAAACGTTCACTAACAGGGATGTAAACAAATGTGTGCACAACATTTGAGAGAAATAAGCTTTTTTTTTGTGCATTTTGGAAAATGCCTAGGATCTTTTATTTCAACTCATGAAACGTAGGACGAACGCTTTACATGTTGCGTTTTAGATTTTTGTTCAGTGTAGTTGCGTTTAAAAAAGGTACACGACTGTCGTACGTTCAAGGATGAGGCGCGAGAGAACGTCTGCAGTCCCAGTGTCCTCTCCCAGGGGGACCAGACCTAGGTTTTCCACTACGGAAGAAAAACAGACAAACTGATTACTGAAATATAATACCAAACAGAAACCTACTTTTCATCTAATGACATTAATACAGTAGTAGTTTATGATATTAATACAGTAGTAGTTTATGGTATTAATACAGTAGTAGTTTATGGTATTAATACAGTAGTAGTTTATGACATTAATACAGTAGTAGTTTATAGTATTAATACAGTAGTAGTTTATGATATTAATACAGTAGTAGTTTATGGTATTAATACAGTAGTAGTTTATGGTATTAATACAGTAGTAGTTTATGGCATTAATACAGTAGTAGTTTATGGCATTAATACAGTAGTAGTTTATGATATTAATACAGTAGTAGTTTATGGTATTAATACAGTAGTAGTTTATAGTATTAATACAGTAGTAGTTTATGGCATTAATACAGTAGTAGTTTATGGCATTAATACAGTAGTAGTTTATGACATTAATACAGTAGTAGTTTATGGTATTAATACAGTAGTAGTTTATGGTATTAATACAGTAGTAGTTTATGGTATTAATACAGTAGTAGTTTATGGCATTAATACAGTAGTAGTTTATGATATTAATACAGTAGTAGTTTATGGCATTAATACAGTAGTAGTTTATGACATTAATACAGTAGTAGTTTATGACATTAATACAGTAGTAGTTTATGGTATTAATACAGTAGTAGTTTATGGTATTAATACAGTAGTAGTTTATGGCATTAATACAGTAGTAGTTTATGGCATTAATACAGTAGTAGTTTATGACATTAATACAGTAGTAGTTTATGGTATTAATACAGTAGTAGTTTATGGTATTAATACATGTACAGTAGTAGTTTATAGTATTAATACAGTAGTAGTTTATAGTATTAATACAGTAGTAGTTTATGGTATTAATACAGTAGTAGTTTATGGTATTAATACAGTAGTAGTTTATAGTATTAATACAGTAGTAGTTTATGGTATTAATACAGTAGTAGTTTATGGTATTAATACAGTAGTAGTTTATGGTATTAATACAGTAGTAGTTTATGGCATTAATACAGTAGTAGTTTATGGTATTAATACAGTAGTAGTTTATGGTATTAATACAGTAGTAGTTTATGGTATTAATACAGTAGTAGTTTATGGCATTAATACAGTAGTAGTTTATGGCATTAATACAGTAGTAGTTTATGGCATTAATACAGTAGTAGTTTATGGTATTAATACAGTAGTAGTTTATGGCATTAATACAGTAGTAGTTTATAGTATTAATACAGTAGTAGTTTATGGCATTAATACAGTAGTAGTTTATGACATTAATACAGTAGTAGTTTATGGTATTAATACAGTAGTAGTTTATGGTATTAATACAGTAGTAGTTTATGATATTAATACAGTAGTAGTTTATGGTATTAATACAGTAGTAGTTTATGGCATTAATACAGTAGTAGTTTATGGTATTAATACAGTAGTAGTTTATGGTATTAATACAGTAGTAGTTTATGGTATTAATACAGTAGTAGTTTATGGTATTAATACAGTAGTAGTTTATGGTATTAATACAGTAGTAGTTTATGGTATTAATACAGTAGTAGTTTATGGTATTAATACAGTAGTAGTTTATGGTATTAATACAGTAGTAGTTTATGGTATTAATACAGTAGTAGTTTATGGCATTAATACAGTAGTAGTTTATGGTATTAATACAGTAGTAGTTTATGGCATTAATACAGTAGTAGTTTATGGTATTAATACAGTAGTAGTTTATGGCATTAATACAGTAGTAGTTTATGATATTAATACAGTAGTAGTTTATGGCATTAATACAGTAGTAGTTTATGGTATTAATACAGTAGTAGTTTATGGTATTAATACAGTAGTAGTTTATGGTATTAATACAGTAGTAGTTTATGGTATTAATACAGTAGTAGTTTATGGTATTAATACAGTAGTAGTTTATGGTATTAATACAGTAGTAGTTTATGGTATTAATACAGTAGTAGTTTATGGTATTAATACAGTAGTAGTTTATGGTATTAATACAGTAGTAGTTTATGGTATTAATACAGTAGTAGTTTATGGTATTAATACATGTACAGTAGTAGTTTATAGTATTAATACAGTAGTAGTTTATAGTATTAATACAGTAGTAGTTTATGGTATTAATACAGTAGTAGTTTATGGTATTAATACAGTAGTAGTTTATAGTATTAATACAGTAGTAGTTTATGGTATTAATACAGTAGTAGTTTATGGTATTAATACAGTAGTAGTTTATGGTATTAATACAGTAGTAGTTTATGGTATTAATACAGTAGTAGTTTATGGCATTAATACAGTAGTAGTTTATGGTATTAATACAGTAGTAGTTTATGGTATTAATACAGTAGTAGTTGATGGTATTAATACAGTAGTAGTTTATGGTATTAATACAGTAGTAGTTTATGGTATTAATACAGTAGTAGTTTATGGGATTAATACAGTAGTAGTTTATGGCATTAATACAGTAGTAGTTTATAGTATTAATACAGTAGTAGTTTATGGTATTAATACAGTAGTAGTTTATAGTATTAATACAGTAGTAGTTTATGACATTAATACAGTAGTAGTTTATAGTATTAATACAGTAGTAGTTTATGGTATTAATACAGTAGTAGTTTATAGTATTAATACAGTAGTAGTTTATGGTATTAATACAGTAGTAGTTTATGGTATTAATACAGTAGTAGTTTATGGTATTAATACAGTAGTAGTTTATGATATGAATAAATGTTGTAGTTTATGGTATTAATACAGTAGTAGTCATTATGCTACACATGAATGAACACCCTAAACATTCTTATAAAGTGTTTTGGTGCAGATAACAGTTCAATACAGTCAAACTTTAACGTTTCAGCTAACAGAACAACCCTGTAGTTCCTTCCCCAATAAATCAGAGGTAAACGGAAAAGTACAGATACCGAGAGAGTGTTGCACCTGCCACCTGTCCTCAATAAAAGACAGGCAGCAAGACGTCAGCAAACTGTCACTTGTGGGAAAGCCATTTCCAGCTGACTGACGGCTAGTGGTAAACATTGGTTGACACGTTACTGTGACAGCCAGGTGCCTGCCACACATACTATATCTAGTACCATCTCATTAAAGGCCCACTCTTGTGGTATTTACAGCTTTTAATTTTTTTTTTTTTATTACACTCAGTTGCCAGTTTATTAGGTACACCCTCCCGTTCACAAAAAAAAAAATGGTTCTCTCCTATAGACAGTGAGTCACGTGGTCGTGGCTTGGCTATATGAAGGCAGGCAGACATTCAAAAAGACAAACATTAAGACCTGATAGCTAGTAAAACACACCGGAAACTAGACAAACATTAAGACCTGATAGCTAGTAAAACACACCGGAAACTAGACAAACATTAAGACCTGATAGCTAGTAAAACACACCGGAAACTAGACAAACATTAAGACCTGATAGCTAGTAAAACACACCGGAAACTAGACAAACATCAAGACCTGATAGCTAGTAAAACACACAGGAAACTAGACAAACATTAAGACCTGATAGCTAGTAAAACACACAGGAAACTAGACAAACATTAAGACCTGATAGCTAGTAAAACACACCGGAAACTAGACAAACATTAAGACCTGATAGCTAGTAAAACACACCGGAAACTAGACAAACATTAAGACCTGATAGCTAGTAAAACACACAGGAAACTAGACAAACATTAAGACCTGATAGCTAGTAAAACACACAGGAAACTAGACAA
Source organism: Oncorhynchus mykiss (assembly GCF_013265735.2). Taxonomy (NCBI): domain Eukaryota; kingdom Metazoa; phylum Chordata; class Actinopteri; order Salmoniformes; family Salmonidae; genus Oncorhynchus; species Oncorhynchus mykiss. Next base: position 6,387,544 of record NC_048587.1, on the reverse strand, counting down.
ACATTAAGACCTGATAGCTAGTAAAACACACCGGAAACTAGACAAACATTAAGACCTGATAGCTAGTAAAACACACCGGAAACTAGACAAACATTAAGACCTGATAGCTAGTAAAACACACCAGAAACTAGACAAACATTAAGACCTGAACTTATTACTGCCACACTGGTAGTCACGAGTCATTACCGCAGTAAATTTCCATGTGACCCGTTGATGGACATGCTCTAGTAGTACCCAACCTGCTAACAGACCATCAAGGTCCTAATGGCCTGGAACTCAGGGCTCTACTGTCCCTCCATCAGGTCCTAATGGCCTGGAACTCAGGGCTCTACTGTCCCTCCATCAGGTCCTAACGGCCTGGAACTCAGGGCTCTACTGTCCCTCCATCAGGTCCTAATGGCCTGGAACTCAGGGCTCTACTGTCCCTCCATCAGGTCCTAACGGCCTGGAACTCAGGGCTCTACTGTCCCTCTATCAGGTCCTAATGGCCTGGAACTCAGGGCTCTACTGTCCCTCCATCAAGGTCCTAATGGCCTGGAACTCAGGGCTCTACTGTCACTCCATCAAGGTCCTAACGGCCTGGAACTCAAGGCTCTACTGTCCCTCCATCAGGTCCTAATGGCCTGGAACTCAGGGCTCTACTGTCCCTCTATCAGGTCCTAACGGCCTGGAACTCAGGGCTCTACTGTCCCTCTATCAGGTCCTAATGGCCTGGAACTCAGGGCTCTACTGTCCCTCTATCAGGTCCTAACGGCCTGGAACTCAGGGCTCTACTGTCACTCCATCAAGGTCCTACCGGCCTGGAACTCAGGGCTCTACTGTCCCTCCATCAGGTCCTAATGGCCTGGAACTCAGGGCTCTACTGTCCCTCCATCAGGTCCTAACGGCCTGGAACTCAGGGCTCTACTGTCCCTCCATCAGGTCCTAATGGCCTGGAACTCAGGGCTCTACTGTCCCTCCATCAAGGTCCGATTGGCCTGGAACTCAGGGCTCTATTGTCCCTCCATCAGGTCCTAATGTCCTGGAACTCAGGGCTCTACTGCCCCTCCATCACGTCCTAATGGCCTGGAACCCAGGGATCTACTGTCCCTCCGTTAAGGTCCTAATGGCCTGGAACTCAGGGCTCTACTGTCCCTCCATCAAGGTCCTAACGGCCTGGAACTCAGGGCTCTACTGTCCCTCCATTAAGGTCCTAATGGCCTGGAACTCAGGGCTCTACTGTCCCTCCATCAGGTCCTAATGGCCTGGAACTCAGGGCTCTACTGTCCCTCCATTAAGGTCATAATGGCCTGGTACTCAGGGCTCTACTGTCCCTCCATTAAGGTCCTAATGGCCTGGAACTCAGGGCTCTACTGTCCCTCCATCAGGTCCTAACGGCCTGGTACTCAGGGCTCTACTGTCCCTCCATTAAGGTCCTACCGGCCTGGAACTCAGGGCTCTACTGTCCCTCCATCAGGTCCTAACGGCCTGGAACTCAGGGCTCTACTGTCCCTCCATCAGGTCCTAATGGCCTGGAACTCAGGGCTCTACTGTCCCTCCATCAAGGTCCGATTGGCCTGGAACTCAGGGCTCTATTGTCCCTCCATCAGGTCCTAATGTCCTGGAACTCAGGGCTCTACTGCCCCTCCATCACGTCCTAATGGCCTGGAACCCAGGGATCTACTGTCCCTCCGTTAAGGTCCTAATGGCCTGGAACTCAGGGCTCTACTGTCCCTCCATCAAGGTCCTAACGGCCTGGAACTCAGGGCTCTACTGTCCCTCCATTAAGGTCCTAATGGCCTGGAACTCAGGGCTCTACTGTCCCTCCATCAGGTCCTAATGGCCTGGAACTCAGGGCTCTACTGTCCCTCCATTAAGGTCATAATGGCCTGGTACTCAGGGCTCTACTGTCCCTCCATTAAGGTCCTAATGGCCTGGAACTCAGGGCTCTACTGTCCCTCCATCAGGTCCTAACGGCCTGGTACTCAGGGCTCTACTGTCCCTCCATTAAGGTCCTAATGGCCTGGAACTCAGGGCTCTACTGTCCTTCCATTAAGGCGCTAATGGTCTGGAACTCAGGGCTCTACTGTCCCTGTAACCACTCTGACGTCAATGCTAAAAAAATCACATCCAACACTTATCATTAAAACAGTTGATCAATTTGAAGAAAGAAGTTCAACAGCAGGTTGAAACACTGTAAAAACCTGATTGTTGTGGATGTTGTTTCCAAGCCTAACAACGAAATGGACAGCGCTTTCTAAGGTAATAAATAATTCAAAAACATCCATATGTATATTAGAGCTGATGCATATAAGCTTATGAATTTGTATTTGATTTTGAATTGCCTAGTACTGGGGATTTTTAAAATATTTTCATAATTAATTGGGCGACTTTTATAGCGTTACATAATATCCCACCGGTATTCGTTTCCATCTCCTCCTCTCTCTCCTGTACTCCTTTCTCGAGCACGCAGACGGGCTGTCAACGGTTTAGTGAAATACTGTACGTTTTGTAGTGAAAACGTGTTACGATCGATTTTCCCGAACAGGGTTGGAGAGCCCATACAGAGTTGAGTTGAAATATCACCTGTCGGGCAGTGAGAGCGCGCTCCTCAAATAGTGGTTTGATGGAAGGAGTGAAATAAGAGTTCTTTATATTTATTTCTCAGCTGTTCATAAAATGCTCCGCTATAAAAACCGAAGTAGCCTACAAAACGTGGGAAAACTCACGGTCTCCGTTCACTAATAGAGTGAAAACAGATGATATGTATTTTCCCCCTGTTCCTGTTCCTGCCCATTGATACATGAAACCATTCTAAATCGAAACTCATTTAGCATATTAGTAAAGACAAGATTCAATTGAGAACAGTATGATCACTTGAGAGAGCAGCTGTACAGCCTGAGGCAAGGAACAGAGCGCGAGGTTTTTTTTCTACTTCCTCAAATCATCAACAGCCTATAGTGACGTCATAAAGCCCATACAAGGTTTAGATTTCTGGGACATTCTAAAGGTTTGTAAATCATTCACAACTAAATCTACCATAAAGGTCATTTTTTTCAAATGATACATTTTTTCCACCTCAATATATTTCCACGTCATACGCCCCCACTCGCTCCATAATGGGAAATATCCTTTCTATTTTATTCAGCGAATTTAAATTATATTCTTCTTTACGATCACATCTCGTCAGCTAAATGAACATGCCTACAGCCTGTGACATGGAGCATAGTCAGATAGCCAACTAAAGAGTTGGCCGACTCTTCTGAAATACATACGTACATTTTTTTTTCATATCATCATGTTTCGTTAGACCTGACAAATATAAATAATGGATTTGTTGTGATGGTGTAATATTAAATAGATTTATTAGACTTGTTTAAATGTTGAAGGTCCAAAGGCACGTATCAGTGTCTTGAATGACGGAGGCCTGGATATGAAGAAATGTGTTTATGTTAATTAACGGTCAATTACCGGGAGACCGGCAGTCTTTCGCATGACAATAACTGGCCCGCCACAGCCCTACAGATGATCACACCGGGATCCACATCTATCAGCTAGAAACAAGAAGAAGCGGCTCCAGTGGGCGCGCCATCACCAACACTGGACCAATGAGGAGTGGAGAAACATCGCCTGGTCCAACGAATCCCGGTTCCTGTTACGTCATGCTGATGGCAGAGTCAGGATTTGGCCTAAATAGCATGAGTCCATGGCCCCCATCCTGCCTGGTGTCAACGGTACAGGCTGATGGCAGAGTCAGGATTTGGCCTAAATAGCATGAGTCCATGGCCCCCATCCTGCCTGGTGTCAACGGTACAGGCTGATGGCAGAGTCAGGATTTGGCCTAAATAGCATGAGTCCATGGCCCCCATCCTGCCTGGTGTCAACGGTACAGGCTGATGGCGAGGGTGTACTGGTGTGGGGAATGTTTTCCTGGCACACATTACCCTTTATGGTTTCCATTCCCCGGAGAATTCAGGCTGTTCTGGAGGCAAAGGGGTGTCCTACCCAGTACTAGATGGGTGTACCTAATAAACTGGCCACTGAGTTTACAGTGTATATATATCCCATATGACAAGATCCTCTCAGTGAAACAAAAGAGAGACAATCACTTTAGAGACACGAAGGTGTTGTAAAACTACAAAGAGCTCCACGCTGAATAGAAGTGTTTAATGCCCGTAAGTTTACACAATGTTTTGTGATCAATTACTCACCTAGCGCTGCCGTAGCCTTCCCAACAACATAGATGGACTTGGCATTCCATTTGTCTTTTATGTCCATGTTCCACTCTATAAATAGAAAACAGAAATTAAAACGAGTAGCTTTACATACATTGACTTTGTCTGTCTGAAAACGCACGAGACTAAGGCACAGGAGGCCTATCCTTTCCTAACAATTAAATTTTTGTATTTTACAGGACATAGTTTAAAACTTTACTCACGTTCCGTTCTTTCATCATCTTCAAGACACATTTTGACTGCCTCCACCGCCCTCGGGCTGGTAAAAATCAGCCCGCCATGTTGTTCTGGCTGGAACAGCTGTAGTAGTAGAGACAACAGCTGTAGTAGTAGAGACAACAGCTGTAGTAGTAGAGACAACAGCTGTAGTAGTAGTAGAGACAACAGCTGTAGTAGTAGAGACAACAGCTGTAGTAGTAGAGACAACAGCTGTAGTAGTAGTAGAGACAACAGCTGTAGTAGTAGTAGAGACAACAGCTGTAGTAGTAGAGACAACAGCTGTAGTAGTAGCAGAGACAACAGCTGTAGTAGTAGTAGAGACAACAGCTGTAGTAGTAGTAGAGACAACAGCTGTAGTAGTAGTAGAGACAACAGCTGTAGTAGTAGTAGAGACAACAGCTGTAGTAGTAGAGACAACAGCTGTAGTAGTAGAGACAACAGCTGTAGTAGTAAAGACAACAGCTGTAGTAGTGGTAGAGACAACAGCTGTAGTAGTAGAGACAACAGCTGTAGTAGTAGAGACAACAGCTGTAGTAGTAGAGACAACAGCTGTAGTAGTAGAGACAACAGCTGTAGTAGTAGTAGAGACAACAGCTGTAGTAGTAGAGACAACAGCTGTAGTAGTAGTAGAGACAACAGCTGTAGTAGTAGAGACAACAGCTGTAGTAGTAGTAGAGACAACAGCTGTAGTAGTAGAGACAACAGCTGTAGTAGTAGTAGAGACAACAGCTGTAGTAGTAGTAGAGACAACAGCTGTAGTAGTAGTAGAGACAACAGCTGTAGTAGTAGTAGAGACAACAGCTGTAGTAGTAGTAGAGACAACAGCTGTAGTAGTAGTAGAGACAACAGCTGTAGTAGTAGTAGAGACAATAGCTGTAGTAGTAGTAGAGACAACAGCTGTAGTAGTAGTAGAGACAACAGCTGTAGTAGTAGTAGAGACAACAGCTGTAGTAGTAGTAGAGACAACAGCTGTATAACGACTACTAAACAGAAAACAAACAGTTCCAACGTTCAGTAACACTTTACACCCGTAATAACCATGTCATAACAGCTGACATAACATGGTCCTAATATGTCATAACAGCTGACATAACATGGTCATAATATGTCATTACAGCTGACATAACATGGTCATAATATGTCATAACAGCTGACATAACATGGTCATAATATGTCATAACAGCTGACATAACATGGTCATAATATGTCATAACAGCTGACATAACATGGTCATAACACTGTCATAACAGCTGACATAACATGGTCATAACACTGTCATGACCCTTATATACATACACACATACATACATACATACATCTGTTGTTAAATATAGTGTGTTATTTTATGGCTGGTTATGACACCTACATCAGAGTGTCAAAACCCCACATTCATTCAAATGTGTTTTTCCCTGACAAGAAGTTTCCTTTCGTTTTGAAAGTGTGTTTCTTTGTTGTTGTAATAATTAATTATTTACAGTCGTGTCCCCCCCCCCCATCATATTTTAAATAACTTGTAGGACATACACATTATGACACTGACACGAAGCGTTATGACCATCCTGTGTCACTTTACTTGGACTAAGATAATCCACTCTATGACACTGTCACGAGGCGTTATGACCATCCTGTGTCACTTTACTTGGACTAAGATAATACACTCTATGACACTGTCACGAAGCGTTATGACCATCCTGTGTCACTTTACTTGGACTAAGATAATACACTATATGACACTGTCACGAAGCGTTATGACCATCCTGTGTCACTTTACTTGGACTAAGATAATACACTATATGACACTGTCACGAGGCGTTATGACCATCCTGTGTCACTTTACTTGGACTAAGATAATACACTATATGACACTGTCACGAAGCGTTGTGACCATCCTGTGTCACTTTACTTGGACTAAGATAATACACTCTATGACACTGTCACGAAGCGTTATGACCATCCTGTGTCACTTTACTTGGACTAAGATAATACACTCTATGACACTGTCACGAAGCGTTATGACCATCCTGTGTCACTTTACTTGGACTAAGATAATACACTATATGACACTGTCACGAGGCATTATGACATCATAATCCTACTAGCCATTAAAGCCAGGCCTATCACGTACACGCCCTTACGTCAATCAGTCAAAAAGGTGTCTTGTCCAACTCCTGAAATCTGCTCCTCCATTCATCCCAGTCATCAACAATAGAGCATTATGGGTAGGTGCATGTCTGACATGAATTTTGCGTGCATTTATAAAGATAATTTAATATAGTCAATTTCAGAAACTATTATATAACATAAACATACTGTTGACCAGTAGGCTATGGTGGAATGGAATGTTCTACCTTGTGTGGAAGGTTTAGTCAGTGTCCTAACCAGCCATAAAGTAACTAACCTTGGTAGGTTTAGTGTCATAACCAGCGATAAAGTAACTAACCTTGGTAGGTTTAGTCAGTGTCCTAACCAGTCATAAAGTAACTAACCTTGGTAGGTTTAGTCAGTGTCCTAACCAGCCATAAAGTAACTAACCTTGGTAGGTTTAGTCAGTGTCCTAACCAGTCATAAAGTAACTAACCTTGGTAGGTTTAGTCAGTGTCCTAACCAGCGATAAAGTAACTAACCTTGGTAGGTTTAGTCAGTGTCCTAACCAGTCATAAAGTAACTAACCTTGGTAGGTTTAGTCAGTGTCCTAACCAGCCATAAAGTAACTAACCTTGGTAGGTTTAGTGTCATAACCAGCGATAAAGTAACTAACCTTGGTAGGTTTAGTCAGTGTCCTAACCAGTCATAAAGTAACTAACCTTGGTAGGTTTAGTCAGTGTCCTAACCAGCGATAAAGTAACTAACCTTGGTAGGTTTAGTCAGTGTCCTCATCCATAAAGTAACTAACCTTGGTAGGTTTAGTCAGTGTCCTAACCAGCCATAAAGTAACTAACCTTGGTAGGTTTAGTCAGTGTCCTAACCAGCCATAAAGTAACGCAACAGGTCTAAATATATATGTGTCATGACAGTGTTATAGCCATATTATGACAGGTTATGACAGCTGTTAATATTATTATTATGACATATTATGATGCTTATGGTGTCCCAGTAAAATGTTACCAAACTTTCGATGTTAAAATCAACACTTTGATGTATGTTACGGGTAGTCACCTTGTCTGACAAAGTGTTCAAGGAAACGAATGTAAACGACAACACGGGAATTAAGGTTGCTTTGTGTCCACGGGATGCCAGCTCCTGTAAGTACAAAAGTTGAGAGTTCTGTAAATAAAATAAAATAAAATTCACTGTTACACAGTCAGCCATTATACATTGAGGTCATAATGCCCGAGAAGCCGGTGTTTCGAGGATATATTGTGACGGGTGTTTGTTGTTGGCACATTGTTTACAATATATCCACCAAAACACCGACTTCGAGGGCACTATCACTTTTATACAACGGGTTACCAACATGTTCAAATAATGATTCACATATTTTCATTTTAAAAAAATATATATATATATTGATGAATTTATTCATAATATTTCATCCTTCCACAAGATATAGTCCCGATACAAATCTAGGGTTGCTACCCAAGCTGGTTGGTCGTTCGTTCTATCGGTTTGGTTGCTAGAGAGCCGACCCAGTCGTTCAGTCTTTTTGTTCTGTATCTATGGACGCGACCCAGTCGTTCAGTCTTTTTGTTCTGTATCTGTGGACGCGACCCAGTCGTTCAGTCTTGTTGTTCTGTATCTGTGGACGTGACCCAGTCGTTCAGTCTTGTTGTTCTGTATCAATGGACCCGACCCAGTCGTTCAGTCTTGTTGTTCTGTATCTATGGACCCGACCCAGTCGTTTGTTCTAAATGATCCATTGGCATACTGGCTGGAAACGTTCTTATCCCTTGCATGTGTAACGGATGTGGAACGGCTAGCTTAGTTAGCGGTGGTGCTGGTGTAACGGATGTGAAACGGCTAGCTTAGTTAGCGGTGGTGCTAGTGTAACGGATGTGAAACGGGCTAGCTTAGTTAGCGGTGGTGCTGGTGTAACGGATGTGAAACGGCTAGCTTAGTTAGCGGTGGTGCTAGTGTAACGGATGTGAAACGGGCTAGCTTAGTTAGCGGTGGTGCTGGTGTAACGGATGTGAAACGGGCTAGCTTAATTAGCGGTGGTGCTGGTGTAACGGATGTGAAACGGGCTAGCTTAGTTAGCGGTGGTGCTGGTGTAACGGATGTGAAACGGGCTAGCTTAGTTAGCGGTGGTGCTGGTGTAACGGATGTGAAACGGGCTAGCTTAGTTAGCGGTGGTGCTGGTGTAACGGATGTGAAACGGCTAGCTTAGTTAGCGGTGGTGCGGCGCTAAATAGCGTTTCAATCGGTGACGTCACTTGCTCTGAGACCTTGAAGTAGTAGTTCCCCTTTGCTCTACAAGGGCCGCGGCTTTTGTGGAGCGATGGGTAACGATGCTTTGTGGGTGACTGTTGTTGATGTGTGCAGAGGGTCCCTGGTTCGCGCCCAGGTATAGGCGAGGGGACGGTCTAAAGTTATACTGTTACACTTGCTAGCTTGCCAACTACGGCCAACAGAATAACAGCAAAGTAGCTGTATTTGCATTTGTTTAAGCTGTTTTCTAGTGACATTTATTTGGACACATCCATAACAATGAACTAATGAGGTGTGATTTCACCTGGAGTAGAAAATGTGCTCTCTCATCAGGACACTGTTGTTCAGAGGAGCTAACCAACAACACAGCTAACACAGTCACTTCAAACTGAAGCTGGAAACACTGCAAACTAGCTGCATTTCGTTTTGTTTGACCTGTTTGTACAGTATATATCCATAAAAATGATGCCAGCTCATTCATTATTTAGACTGGTTGAGAAACGCTGCCTGCCTGTCTGTATCGTCACGACTCCCAACATGTTCATTACTACGGGACAGCTGGAGATCGAATTTGAATATTGAAACAATGTTGCAAATGTCGGAAAGACAGACAAGGTTTATATAAAATCTCTACTGTTGAAAACTAAATGTTAGTCTAAAAGAAATGTGAGATAATGTCTAGATGCTTTTTATAGTGGAGATCAAGTTCATAAATTGCCTGGCTGGGCTGATGAGACAGTGGATAGGGCTGATGAGACAGTGGATTGGGCTGATGAGACGGTGGATTGGGCTGATGAGACAGTGGATTGGGCTGATGAGACAGTGGATTGGGCTGATGAGACAGTGGATTGGGCTGATGACACAGTGGATTGGGCTGATGAGACAGTGGATTGGGCTGATGAGACAGTGGATTGGGCTGATGACACAGTGGATTGCGCAATCAGATGGAACAGAGTAAATAGGCATTTTAACGTCATAGATTTAGCAGGTGGTAACTTATGGAACAGACATCGGCTGGACTGCGGTTTTAACCAATCAGCATTCAGGATTAGAACCACCCGTCCTATAACGCATTATAATAGGTGTAGAGTATAATAGAATAGGGTTGAATAGAACAGAATAGAATGCACATGCAAGCTGCAAATATCAATACAACATATGTTTCTCTACTGTACCTTGATGTAAGGATCTGGTCCAGAGCCTCCCTCTCTTGGTTCTTTCAGAAGCAACACATGCATTTCGACAGATGACTCAGAGCCCTGTGGAATAAGACAAGAAGGGATACAACTTAATGTTACCGTCAGCAACGAGGTCAATGATGAAAACCGTTAACACATTAAAAAAAAAATCCACTTAATGCAGATTTACACTATTTAGTAAGATTATAAACTGAATGACTGACCCGGTGCAGTAGCATCAGAACAGAAGGTTTACGGGGGGGTGTAACCCGTAGAGGGCTAACGTTACACCCAGTCATATGTCGCCTACTGATAACAATGCTGTTGAGCCATGAATCAACTGTTTTCATAGCTTGGACCATTTATCAATTAGAGGCATGCGGTGTTACTCAGTCACCTGTAGAGCTCGGGTCTCTCATGCACCAGTGTACTGTACATTTTATGTACTTGCAATGTTGTTATGTTATGCAATTACAATTCAAATATGGAGCTGTCACTTCTTGTGAGCCAAGGCGACACATTACTTGGCTTCGTTGGCGCAACCATAAAAAAATAACAACTACACACACAATACTTATCATGCTTAACTATAGAGCTAACGTTTTCAAGTCAACAGAAAATTAACAGAAACCGTAGAAAAATCAACAACAATTGGATGTACACAAACACTGTACCTCGAGCTCTTCCTCCAGCTGGCTTCATAGCTACTACTAAAACGAGAAAATAGGGGACAACAAAATTGTCATGTTTTGCTAGGATAATACTTGAGCAATAACAATGAATTTTATCACTACAGTTACAATTATATAAAGTAATCGATTGTTTTTTTCTGCTGGAACAGTTCAGTAAACAATATTCTAACATATTTTAAATATAATTTAAAACACAATATATATATCCCTTTTGATCAAAATGGTTTATTCCATTCTGCTGTCAGAATGAGAAACTGGACGCCATTGCGGTTCTTCACACGGGCTTTCCAAGCATTACGAAGCATGCACCAATTGATCCAAAATGGCCGCGACAGTGTCTCAGTGTCTCACACCAACTCCACATGAATCCCTTTCCCCATACGCGTGGTATCTGTTTAGGCAGCATGGCTTCTTCAGCGAAAAGACGAGCAGTTGGAAAAGGAGAAAATCCCGCTGATAGTGAGGATAACAGCTCTGATGAAGGATTGGAAAACGACGGTGATTCAGGAGAGAATGACAGCGGATCAGAAGAGGAGATCAATGAGGTACGATAATGTCTCTAGTGAACTGGCTATATTCCTGGCCTAGCAGGCTAGCTAGCACCGGCTAAACGTGTTAGATGGGTTAGATAGATAGCTAGCTTTTTAGCAAACAACTGTTGTTCAAGCTAGTTAACAATGGTTAAGTATGCTAGGGACATGCTAAACATAGCCAGTCGATCACTTCAGAGTTTTAAACTAGCTAAATAGTGAAATGCATGGACATTAAAGTAGTTTAGACAAAAAAACAATCGATACCAGTATTGACACTAAAACCGTCCCCATCAAGTCCAAAACATTGTCTCGGGAGTCGGGACTTGTATTAAAAACCTTTTTTGTTTGTTTCCAGGAGGTCATTGTAGACTTTGAGGCCCATACCATTACTCACAATGACTACAACGGGGTCAAGAAACTCATGCAACAGCTGTTTCTGAAGGCTCGTGTCAATACATCCGAGTTGACCGATCTCCTCATCCAGCAGAATCATATTGGAAGCGTCATCAGGGTAAGAAAACCAGACGCGTCGAGTCTATCAGACCAGACCATCAGTAAATATGCATCATACAATTTAACGTATCATATTATTAAACTCCCAAAATATGATGACACACACATATGCTCTCTTCAAATCAGTTGTATTCGTCACATACATGTTTAGCAGATGCTATTGTGGGTGTAGCGAAATGCTTTTCTAGCTCCAGTTTCCTTCTCCCACATCCAACGGAGAACAATTGATATGAATTCAGTAGCATCGTGTATGTCTTTCTGCATGTTTTGTTGTCAGCAAGCAGAGGTGCCAGAGGACAGCGATGATGACGAGGATCCAGCCGATGAGGTGTTTGGTTTCATCAGCATGCTCAACCTCACTGAGAGAAAGGTAGGTACAGTCAGATATTATGTTATCTATTTGGGGTGGCAGGTAGCCTAGTGTTTAGAGCGTTGGGCCAGTAACCTAAAAGGTTTCTAGATCAAATCCCCGAGCTGACAAGGTAAAAATCTGTCGTTCTGCCCCTGAACAAGGCATAACCCCACTCTTCCCCAGTAGGCCGTCATTATAAATAAGAATTTGTTCTTATAACTGACTTGCCTAGTTAAATAAAGGTTAAATAAATAAAATAAAAAAATATATATATATATATATATAATCTATGAAATCACTAAACTTGACACTTTCTCAACCAATCAGATGTTAAGAGACAAGACGTTTTGTTCACTCTTTTCTCTGTCTGAATCTGATATTTTAAAAGGTCGACCTTGAGGAAAGATCTGTTTTTCATAGACTTCAATGTAGTAGCCCTCTTCCTGCCTACTGAACTAGCCTGCATTTTGACCAATCACGGCAGTCTGGTGAATTAGGTCTATATGTTAGTAACTGTGTTCTGATCCGTCCACAGGGTGTCCAGTGTGTGGAGGAGGTAAAGGATCTGATCCTGGGTCAGTGTGAGAAGAGTTGTCCCCATAGTGTGACAGACGATCTGGAGAAGGTCCTCAACGACACCACTAAGCCTGTGGGACTGCTGCTCAGCGAGAGGTTCATCAACGTGCCCCCACAGATCGCCCTGCCTCTCCACAAACAGCTACAGTGAGTCTGTCTAACCCCCACAGATCGCCCTGCCACTCCACAAACAGCTACAGTGAGTCTGTCTAACCCCCACAGATCGCCCTGCCACTCCACAAACAGCTACAGTGAGTCTCTGTGTAACCCTAACCCCCACAGATCGCCCTGCCACTCCACAAACAGCTACAGTGAGTCTCTGTCTAACCCCCACAGATCGCCCTGCCACTCCACAAACAGCTACAGTGAGTCTGTCTAACCCCCACAGATCGCCCTGCCACTCCACAAACCGCTACAGTGAGTCTGTCTAACCCTAACCCTAACGACACCACTAAGCCTGTGGGACTGCTGCTCAGCGAGAGGTTCATCAACGTGCCCCCACAGATCGCCCTGCCACTCCACAAACAGTTACAGTGAGTCTGTCTAACCCTAACCCCCCACAGATCGCCCTGCCACTCCACAAACGGCTACAGTGAAGTGTCTGTCTAACCCCCACAGCTCGCCCTGCCACTCCACAAACAGCTACAGTGAGTCTCTGTCTAACCCTAACCCCACAGATCGCCCTGCCCCTCCACAAACAGTTACAGTGAGTCTGTCTAACCCCCACAGATCGCCCTGCCACGCCACAAACAGCTACAGTGAGTCTGTCTAACCCCCACAGATCGCCCTGCCACTCCACAAACAGCTACAGTGAGTCTGTCTAACCCCCACAGATCGCCCTGCCACTCCACAAACAGCTACAGTGAGTCTGTCTAACCCCCACAGATCGCCCTGCCACTCCACAAACAGCTACAGTGAGTCTGTCTAACCCTAACCCCCACAGATCGCCCTGCCACTCCACAAACAGCTACAGTGAGTCTGTCTAACCCTAACCCCCACAGATCGCCCTGCCCCTCTAAACAGTGAGTCTGTCTAACCCTAACCCCCACAGATCGCCCTGCCACTCCACAAACAGCTACAGTGAGTCTCTGTCTAACCCCCACAGATCGCCCTGCCACTCCACAAACAGCTACAGTGAGTCTGTCTAACCCCCACAGATCGCCCTGCCACTCCACAAACAGCTACAGTGAGTCTGTCTAACCCTAACCCCCACAGATCGCCCTGCCACTCCACAAACAGCTACAGTGAGTCTGTCTAACCCTAACCCCCACAGATCGCCCTGCCCCTCTAAACAGTGAGTCTGTCTAACCCTAACCCCCACAGATCGCCCTGCCACTCCACAAACAGCTACAGTGAGTCTCTGTCTAACCCCCACAGATCGCCCTGCCACTCCACAAACAGCTACAGTGAGTCTGTCTAACCCCCACAGATCGCCCTGCCACTCCACAAACAGCTACAGTGAGTCTGTCTAACCCTAACCCCCACAGATCGCCCTGCCACTCCACAAACAGCTACAGTGAGTCTGTCTAACCCTAACCCCCACAGATCGCCCTGCCCCTCTAAACAGTGAGTCTGTCTAACCCTAACCCCCACAGATCGCCCTGCCACTCCACAAACAGCTACAGTGAGTCTCTGTCTAACCCCCACAGCTCTCCCTGCCCCTCTAAACAGTGAGTCTGTCTAACCCTAACCCCCACAGATCGCCCTGCCCCTCCACAAACAGCTACTGTCTAACCCTAACCCCCACAGATCGCCCTGCCCCTCTAAACAGCTACAGTGAGTCTCTGTCTAACCCCCACAGCTCGCCCTGCCCCTCTAAACAGTGAGTCTGTCTAACCCTAACCCCCACAGATCGCCCTGCCCCTCCACAAACAGCTACTGTCTAACCCTAACCCCCACAGATCGCCCTGCCCCTCTAAACAGCTACAGTGAGTCTCTGTCTAACCCCCACAGATCGCACTTATCCCACCTGGGTCATGTTCATTAGGGTCACAAAACCAAAGAAAACATCCTGAAACAGGGATGGACTACCTGCAGTTGTCCAATAAGAAACTCTGTTTTTTTGTTTTACATTTCATAATGTTACAAAAATGTTCTGTTGCAGATTACTGTACTGTCAGCAAAACGTGCTCTCCGATTACTGTACTGTCAGCAAGACGTGCTCTCAGATTACTGTACTGTCAACAAGACACGCTCTCAGATTACTGTACTGTCAACAAGACGCGCTCTCAGATTACTGTACTGTCAACAAGACGCGCTCTCAGATTACTGTACTGTCAGCAAGACATACTCTGATTACTGTACTGTCAGCAAGACGTGCTCTCAGATTACTGTATTGTCAGCAAGACGCGCTCTCAGATTACTGTACTGTCAACAAGACGCGCTCTCAGATTACTGTACTGTCAACAAGACACGCTCTCAGATTACTGTACCGTCAAGACGCGCTCTCAGATTACTGTACTGTCAGCAAGACATGCTCTCAGATTACTGTCATCAAGACACATGCTCTCAGATTACTGTATTGTCAGCAAGACGCGCTCTCAGATTACTGTACTGTCAACAAGACACGCTCTCAGATTACTGTACCGTCAAGACGCGCTCTCAGATTACTGTACTGTCAGCAAGACATGCTCTCAGATTACTGTCATCAAGACACATGCTCTCAGATTACTGTACTGTCAACAAGACACGCTCTCAGATTACTGTACTGTCAACAAGACACGCTCTCAGATTACTGTACTGTCAACAAGACATGCTCTCAGATTACTGTCAACAAGACGCGCTCTCAGATTACTGTACTGTCAGCAAGACGCGCTCTCAGATTACTGTCATCAAGACACATGCTCTCAGATTACTGTACTGTCAACAAGACACGCTCTCAGATTACTGTACTGTCAACAAGACACGCTCTCAGATTACTGTACTGTCAACAAGACACGCTCTCAGATTACTGTACCGTCAAGACGCACTCTCAGATTACTGTACTGTCAGCAAGACACGCTCTCAGATTACTGTACTGTCAGCAAGACACGCTCTCAGATTACTGTACTGTCAGCAAGACACACTCTCAGATTACTGTACTGTCAACAAGACACACTCTCAGATTACTGTACTGTCAACAAGACACGCTCTCAGATTACTGTACCGTCAAGACGCACTCTCAGATTACTGTACTGTCAGCAAGACACGCTCTCAGATTACTGTACTGTCAACAAGACACGCTCTCAGATTACTGTACTGTCAACAAGACACGCTCTCAGATTACTGTACCGTCAAGACGCACTCTCAGATTACTGTACTGTCAGCAAGACACGCTCTCAGATTACTGTACTGTCAGCAAGACACGCTCTCAGATTACTGTACTGTCAACAAGACACGCTCTCAGATTACTGTACCGTCAAGACGCACTCTCAGATTACTGTACTGTCAGCAAGACACGCTCTCAGATTACTGTACTGTCAACAAGACACGCTCTCAGATTACTGTACTGTCAACAAGACACGCTCTCAGATTACTGTACCGTCAAGACGCACTCTCAATTACTGTACTGTCAGCAAGACACGCTCTCAGATTACTGTACTGTCAGCAAGACACGCTCTCAGATTACTGTACTGTCAGCAAGACACGCTCTCAGATTACTGTGCTATCAGCAAGACGTGCTCTCAGATTACTGTGCTATCAGCAAGACCTGCTCTCCGATTACTGTGCTATCAGCAAGAAGTGCTCTCCGATTACTGTATTGTCAGCAAAACGCACTCTCAGATTACTGTACTGTCAACAAGACGCGCTCTCAGATTACTGTACCGTCAAGACGCGCTCTCAGATTACTGTCAACAAGACATGCTCTCAGATTACTGTACTGTCATCAAGACACGCTCTCAGATTACTGTCAACAAGACACATGCTCAGATTACTGTACTGTCAGCAAGACGCGCTCTCAGATTACTGTACTGTCAACAAGACACACTCTCAGATTACTGTACTGTCAACAAGACACGCTCTCAGATTACTGTCAACAAGACACATGCTCTCAGATTACTGTACTGTCAGCAAGACGCGCTCTCAGATTACTGTACTGTCAGCAAGACACGCTCTCAGATTACTGTACTGTCAGCAAGACATGCTCTCAGATTACTGTACTGTCAGCAAGACGCGCTCTCAGATTACTGTATTTACAACAAGACACGCTCTCAGATTACTGTACTGTCAGCAAGACGCGCTCTCAGATTACTGTATTTACAACAAGACACGCTCTCAGATTACTGTACTGTCAGCAAGACGCGCTCTCAGATTACTGTATTTACAACAAGACACGCTCTCAGATTACTGTACTGTCAGCAAGACGTGATCTCAGATTACTGTACTGTCAGCAAGACATGCTCTCAGATTACTGTACTGTCAACAAGACGTGCTCTCAGATTACTGTACTGTCAACAAGACGTGCTCTCAGATTACTGTACTGTCAACAAGACGTGCTCTCAGATTACTGTACTGTCAACAAGACACGCTCTCAGATTACTGTACTGTCAACAAGACGCGCTCTCAGATTACTGTACTGTCAACAAGACGTGCTCTCAGATTACTGTACTGTCAACAAGACGTGCTCTCAGATTACTGTACTGTCAGCAAGACATACTCTGATTACTGTACTGTCAGCAAGACGTGCTCTCAGATTACTGTACTGTCAACAAGACACGCTCTCAGATTACCTCACTGTCGCTCAGGCGATGTACCGTTGTGTTCACTGTCAATCACTTGCTATGCATTATGGGTATGCTACTGTAGATGAACCCTTCTAATCATGGTCATTTTAATATGGACCTGCAATTATGTAACTGCTCGTCTCAGATATGGGTTCACTTTACACCGGATAAACAAACGCTAAAAATCATTGACATGTTTGTTGTTGTTGTTGTTGTCGTACAAAAGTAATTCCGTGTATGTATTATCTATGAAAAGAAGATCCGAAAGCTGTGTGCCAATACCCTACTATTAAAAACATAAACCACATCATTGATTGGCTGTTTCCAGGGAGGAGTTGGCAGAAGCCCAGAGCAGCAACAAGCCCAGTGGGAAGTGTCATTACTGCCTGATGATCAGTAAGACCTATAAGGATCCCTCCAAGACGGTCGCTGCCCGAGGAGCCCCGCCGAAGGACGAGCTCACCTTCGTCAACGCAGAGGAGGAGTTCTTCTATGAGGTTTAACTTTTTTTTAAAACTTTTATTTATTTAACTAGGCAAGTTAGTATTTACAATGACGGCCTACCGGGGAACAGTGGGGGTTAACTGCCTTGTTGATGGGGGCAGTATGACAGATTTTTACCTTGTGAGCTCAGGGATTCGATCCAGCAACCTTTCGGTTACTAGTTCAGCGCTCTAACCACTAGGTTACCTGCCCCCCCCCCTAACCACTAGGTTACCTGCCCCCCCCCCCTAACCACTAGGCTACCTGCCCCCCCCCCCCCCCCTAACCACTAGGCTACCCTGCCTCCCCCCTCTAACCACTAGACTACCTGCCTCTAACCACTAGGCTACCCTGCCTCCCCTTTCTAACCACTAGGCTACCCTGCCCCCCCCCCCTCTAACCACTAGGCTACCTATACAGTAGCGAGGCTATATACAGCAGAGAGGCTATATACAATAGAGGGGCTATATACAGCAGAGAGGCTATATACAATAGAGAGGCTATATACAATAGAGAGGCTATATACAGCAGAGAGGCTATATACAGCAGAGAGGCTATATACAGTAGAGAGGCTATATACAGCAGAGAGGCTATATACAGCAGAGGGGCTATATACAGCAGAGAGGCTATATACAGCAGAGGGGCTATATACAGCAGAGGGGCTATATACAGTACTGAGGCTATATACAATAGAGAGGCTATATACAGCAGAGAGGCTATATACAGCAGAGAGGCTATATACAGCAGAGAGGCTATATACAGCAGAGAGGCTATATACAGCAGAGAGGCTATATACAGCAGAGAGGCTATATACAGCAGAGGGGCTATATACAGCAGAGGGGCTATATACAGTACTGAGGCTATATACAGTAGAGGGGCTATATACAGTAGAGAGGCTATAAACAGTAGAGAGGCTATATACGGCAGAGGGGCTATATACAGTAGACAGGCTATATACAGTAGAGAGGCTATATACAGTAGAGAGGCTATATACAGCAGAGAGGCTATATACAGCAGAGGGGCTATATACAGCAGAGAGGCTATATACAGCAGAGAGGCTATATACAGCAGAGAGGCTATATACAGCAGAGGGGCTATATACAGCAGAGGGGCTATATACAGCAGAGGGGCTATATACAGCAGAGGGGCTATATACAGCAGAGGGGCTATATACAGCAGAGGGGCTATATACAGCAGAGGGGCTATATACAGCAGAGGGGCTATATACAGCAGAGGGGCTATATACAGCAGAGGGGCTATATACAGCAGAGGGGCTATATACAGCAGAGGGGCTATATACAGCAGAGGGGCTATATACAGCAGAGGGGCTATATACAGCAGAGGGGCTATATACAGCAGAGGGGCTATATACAGCAGAGGGGCTATATACAGCAGAGGGGCTATATACAGCAGAGGGGCTATATACAGCAGAGGGGCTATATACAGCAGAGGGGCTATATACAGCAGAGGGGCTATATACAGCAGAGGGGCTATATACGGCAGAGGGGCTATATACGGCAGAGGGGCTATATACGGCAGAGGGGCTATATACGGCAGAGGGGCTATATACGGCAGAGGGGCTATATACGGCAGAGGGGCTATATACGGCAGAGGGGCTATATACGGCAGAGGGGCTATATACGGCAGAGGGGCTATATACGGCAGAGGGGCTATATGCGGCAGAGGGGCTATATGCGGCAGAGGGGCTATATGCGGCAGAGGGGCTATATGCGGCAGAGGGGCTATATGCGGCAGAGGGGCTATATGCGGCAGAGGGGCTATATGCGGCAGAGGGGCTATATGCGGCAGAGGGGCTATATGCGGCAGAGGGGCTATATGCGGCAGAGGGGCTATATGCGGCAGAGGGGCTATATGCGGCAGAGGGGCTATATGCGGCAGAGGGGCTATATGCGGCAGAGGGGCTATATGCGGCAGAGGGGCTATATGCGGCAGAGGGGCTATATGCGGCAGAGGGGCTATATGCGGCAGAGGGGCTATATGCGGCAGAGGGGCTATATGCGGCAGAGGGGCTATATGCGGCAGAGGGGCTATATGCGGCAGAGGGGCTATATGCGGCAGAGGGGCTATATGCGGCAGAGGGGCTATATGCGGCAGAGGGGCTATATACGGCAGAGGGGCTATATACGGCAGAGGGGCTATATACGGCAGAGGGGCTATATACAGACACCGGTGAGTTAAATGTCTCTTTTTACTTGTCCTTTTCACTGTCTTACCCATGTGTCCATGTCCCCACTACAGCAAGCCACCATGAAGTTCCACTACTCGGTGCAGGAGGAGACGGACAGCGTCCTGAGCGGGCGGTGGTCCTTCGACGACGTCCCCATGAAGCCGCAGCGTACCGTGATGCTCATCCCGGCAGACAGGATGTCAGCCGTCATGGACAAGCTCAAAGAATACCTGACCGTGTGACCAACCGCACAGAGTTTTAAAAAAAAACTCTGGTGAACGAAACAGGACTGATGTCTTTAAAACAAGGCCCCTCTGGATCATTATTTTTGCAATGTAAAATTCGATACAAAACATCGAAAGGAAGGTGGGATCACTGGAAAGCTTTTTGTTAAGCGGAGAATAATGTCATTATGTAACGGTTCCCTTCAGTGGTTTTATCTAGCAGGTTTTTTTTTGTTTTTTTGAAAAATGTATCTTTTGACAAAAATAAATAATTTCAGACCTTCGGTTGTAGTTGAAAGCACTGTATTTACAGATTCATGTCAAAAACATACTGAAATGTTAAAACAATCACTACAAACATGTTCTTACACAATATTAGGGTTATCGAGCAAGTGACAAATTCCCCCAAAAAATGAAATGGTGTATTTTTCTGTGAAGGAATATCAAGATGTTCAAACTTGGATTTTATGATCTGGATTCATTTATTGGGGTGATACTCTTATTAGAATATAGGCTAATTATTTACTGTAATATCAAATTACCAAGGCAGTTACCACCTGACTGAATTAAAGATATGAACAATAGTGTACGGCAAGTCAGTCATTTGGAAGTTGATGTAACCCAAGGATTTTCAAAACTCTCCTCAGGGGGACCCCCCCCCCCCAGCTGTTCCATATGTGAACTATTCCACTCACACCTGATTCATCTAATCACTGAGTCAATCAGGTGACATAGTTCAGGGGCTACAACAACATTGTGAAAAGTCTGGGTGTCCCCCGAGGACCGCTGTTCTCATCAACGATGATTGTCTTTTCAGTAAAAGTCGGTGCAGTGCTGAAGCTCTCCACCAGAGGTCACTGTAGCACACATCGGTCATAAGACTGAGCCACTGTACTGCAGTCCTTATCTGCTTTACTGTTGATGGTCAGGGTCTGTTGCTTGTCTTTACGTCCAGATCCGTCCCGCTCCAGAATGTGCTGTAGTAGGTCTTTACTCTCACTAGGAGGCAGGTTGGAATAGAAATACTGAGGGGCCGTCTGGATGAACCTACAGAGAGAAGACGACACTGATATTATATAAATACTGGAGGGGCCGTCTGGATGAACCTACAGACATTAGATGACACTGATATTATATAAATACTGGAGGGGCCGTCTGGATGAACCTACAGACATTAGACGACACTGATATTATAGAATACTGGAGGGGCCGTCTGGATGAACCTACAGAGAGAAGACGACACTGATATTATATAAATACTGGAGGGGCCGTCTGGATGAACCTACAGAGAGAAGACGACACTGATATTATAGAAATAGTGGAGGGGCCGTCTGGATGAACCTACAGAGAGAAGACGACACTGATATTATATAAATACTGGAAGAGCCGTATGGATGAACCTACAGAGAGAAGACGACACTGATATTATATAAATACTGAGGGGCCGTCTGGATGAACCTACAGAGAGAAGACGACACTGTTATTATATAAATACTGGAGGGGCCGTCTGGATGAACCTACAGACATTAGACGACACTGATATTATATAAATACTGGAGGGGCCGTCTGGATGAACCTACAGACAGAAGACGACACTGATATTATATAAATACTGAGGGGCCGTCTGGATGAACCTACAGAGAGAAGACGACACTGATATAGAAATACTGGAGGGGCCGTCTGGATGAACCTACAGACAGAAGACGACACTGATATTATATAAATACTGGAGGGGCCGTCTGGATGAACCTACAGAGAGAAGACGACACTGATATAGAAATACTGGAGGGGCCGTCTGGATGAACCTACAGACAGAAGACGACACTGATATTATATAAATACTGGAGGGGCCGTCTGGATGAACCTACAGAGAGAAGACGACACTGATATAGAAATACTGGAGGGGCCGTCTGGATGAACCTACAGAGAGAAGACGACACTGATATTATATAAATACTGGAGGGGCCGTCTGGATGAACCTACAGACAGAAGACGACACTGATATTATATAAATACTGAGGAGCCGTCTGGATGAACCTACAGACAGAAGACGACACTGATATTATATAAATAATGGAGGGGCCGTCTGGATGAACCTACAGACAGAAGATGACACTGATATTATATAAATACTGAGGGGCCGTCTGGATGAACCATTGGATGAGAAGGTTAGAGGGGAGAGGCCTCAGGTGTCATTGGATGAGAAGGTTAGAGGGGAGGGGCCTCGGGGGTCATTGGATGAGAAGGTTAGAGGGGAGAGGCCTCGGGTCATTGGATGAGAAAGTTAGAGGGGAGGGGCCTCAGGTGTCATTGGATGAGAAGGTTAGAGGGGAGGGGCCTCGGGGGTCATTGGATGAGAAGGTAAGAGGGGAGGGGCCTCGGGGGTCATTGGATGAGAAGGTTAGAGGGGAGAGGCCTCGGGTCATTGGATGAGAAAGTTAGAGGGGAGGGGCCTCAGGTGTCATTGGATGAGAAGGTTAGAGGGGAGGAGCCTCGGGGGTCATTGGATGAGAAGGTAAGAGGGGAGGGGCCTCGGGGGTCATTGGATGAGAAGGTTAGAGGGGAGAGGCCTCGGGTCATTGGATGAGAAAGTTAGAGGGGAGGGGCCTCAGGTGTCATTGGATGAGAAAGTTAGAGGGGAGGGGCCTCGGGTCATTGGATGAGAAGGTTAGAGGGGCGAGGTCTCGGGGGTCATTGGATGAGAAGGTTAGAGGGGAGGGGCCTCGGGGGTCATTGGATGAGAAGGTTAGAGGGGAGGGGCCTCGGGGGTCATTGGATGAGAAGGTTAGAGGGGAGGGGCATTGGGTCATTGGATGAGAAGGTTAGAGGGGCGAGGTCTCGGGGGTCATTGGATGAGAAGGTTAGAGGGGAGGGGCCTCGGGTCATTGGATGAGAAGGTTAGAGGGGAGGAGCCTCAGGTCATTGGATGAGAAGGTTAGAGAGGAGGGGTCTCGGGGGTCATTGGATGAGAAGGTTAGAGGGGAGGGGTCTCGGGGGTCATTGGATGAGAAGGTTAGAGGGGAGGGGCCTCGGGGGTCATTGGATGAGAAGGTTAGAGGGGAGGGGCCTTGGGGGTCATTGGATGAGAAGGTTAGAGGGGAGGGGCCTCGGGTCATTGGATGAGAAGATAGAGGGGAGGAGCCTCAGGTCATTGGATGAGAAGATTAGAGGGGAGGGGTCTCGGGGGTCATTGGATGAGAAGGTTAGAGGGGAGAGGTCTCGGGGATCATTGGATAAGAAAGTTAGAGGGGAGGGGCCTCTGACCTCATCCAATGCATATTTTAAAAAGAAGACACAAGAATGGACATGAGGAGGCAAGGAAAAATGCATTGAGAAAGAGCCTTAGTTTGGCCCATTGACTTACACTGCAGGGGAGATTTCAGAGACTGTCCGGATACCGTGGTTTCCCGAGAGAGTATACTCATGGAACAGCACCCACTCTGGAAAACCCAATTGATGTGCCTTGGCCCCGTAGCTGGAGGCAGGGTGGACCTGAGCCATGTGTCTGTTGGTCAACATGAAGTAGTTTCCTGAACCATCCACATCACGGGCAATCTGAAAACAGGGATAAAGGAACTTCATATTTGCCATTAAACAAATTACTTAATGGAAAGTGACAGGACACTGTCTTCCATACAGGACACTGTCTTCCATACAGGACACTGACTTCTATACAGGACACTGTCTTCCATACAGGACACTGTCTTCCATACAGGACACTGACTTCCATACAGGACACGACTTCCATACAGGACACTGTCTTCCATACAGGACCCAGGACACTGACTTCCATACAGGACACCGACTTCCATACAGGACACTGTCTTCCATACAGGACACTGACTTCCATACAGGACACTGACTTCCATACAGGACACTGACTTCCATACAGGACACTGACTTCCATACAGGACACGACTTCCATACAGGACACTGTCTTCCATACAGGACCCAGGACACTGACTTCCATACAGGACACCGACTTCCATACAGGACACTGTCTTCCATACAGGACACTGACTTCCATACAGGACACTGACTTCCATACAGGACACTGACTTCCATACAGGACACTGACTTCCATACAGGACACGACTTCCATACAGGACACTGTCTTCCATACAGGACCCAGGACACTGACTTCCATACAGGACACCGACTTCCATACAGGACACTGACTTCCATACAGGACACTGACTTCCATACAGGACACTGACTTCCATACAGGACACTGACTTCCATACAGGACACCGACCTCCATACAGGACACTGACTTCCATACAGGACCCAGGACACTGACTTCCATTCAGGACACTGACTTCTATACAGGACGCTGACTTCCATACAGGACACTGACTTCCATACAGGACACTGACTTCCATACAGGACACCGACTTCCATACAGGACACTGACCTCCATACAGGACACTGACTTCCATACAGGACACTGACTTCCATACAGGACACTGACTTCCATACAGGACACCGACTTCCATACAGGACACTGACTTCCATACAGGACACTGACTTCCATACAGGACGCCGACTTCCATACAGGACGCTGACTTCCATACAGGACGCTGACTTCCATACAGGACCCAGGACACTGACTTCCATACAGGACACTGACTTCCATACAGGACACTGACTTCCATACAGGACACTGACTTCCATACAGGACACCGACTTCCATACAGGACACTGACTTCCATACAGAACGGTGAGTTCATTCAGATGTTTAATGTGTATGTGATCCGGTCGGGAATTGAACCCTGGTGTTGCTAATGTAGCAGATTGGGATCTGCCACTTGCGCGGCCGAATAGCTAGCTTTCAGTGGCGTGACACGCTTCAGGAGGGCGGTCACGTATGTGATCCCTTCGGGAATTGAACCTTGGTGTTGCGAACCTCGGGTTGGAACCTCGGTATGGAGTGGAACCGGGAGGAAACGGAACACGCTTAAACGAAACGAGCAGTGGGACGTCCTCTACACCAGCACTACGGTTCTCCATTGTCCACCGACCTGCATGAAGAACCCTGCCAGCAGAGCTCTCTTGATGTTGAGTGTGTTGGTCTTGGTTCCGAAGGACGTCTCAGAGATGGGCAGCTCTATTCTCTTCAGGATGTCCGTCAACTCTGACCTGATGGCGTCTGCCGTCTGAAGGGCGCGGTGGTTCAGATGGTAGTCCTGACACCACTTCTCTACGCTGAAGTCTGAGGGAATAACAGGAAGATACATTCAGATACAAGTGAGGAGAAGAGAATAGAATCAAGTAGAACAGAATCAAGTAGAATAGAATCAAGTAGAATAGAATCAAGTAGAATAGAATCAAGTAGAACAGAATCAAGTAGAACAGAATCAAGTAGAATAGAATCAAGTAGAATAGAATCAAGTAGAATAGAATCAAGTAGAACAGAATTCAATTGCAAACAGTGCATTCGGAAAGTATTCAGACCCCTTGACTTTTTCCACATTTTGTTACTTTATAGCCTTATTATAAAATATATTTAAATAGTTTTTTTTTACCTCATCAATCTACACACAATACCCCATATTGACAAAGCAAAAACTGGTTTTTAGAAAAAAAACTGAAATATAACATTTATATAAATATTCAGACCCTTTACTCAGTACTTTGTTGAAGCGACTTTGGCAGTGATTACAGCCTCGAGTCTTCTTGGGTATGACGCTACAAGCTTGACACACCTGTATTTGGGGAGTTTCTACCGTTCTTCTCTGCAGATCCTCTCAAGCTCTGTCAGGTTGGATGGGGAGTGTCGCTGCACATCTATTTTCAGGTCTCTCCAGACATGTTAGATCGGGTTCAAGTCCAGGCTCTGGCTGGGCCACTCAAGGACATTCAGAGACATGTCCCGAATCCACTCCTGCGTTGTCTTCTCTGTGTGCTTAGGGTCGTTGTCCTGTTCGAAGGTGAACCTTTGCCCCAGTCTGAGGTCCTGAGTGCTCTGGAGCAGGTTTTCATCGAGGATCTCTCTGTACTTTGCTCCGTTCATCTTTGCCTCGATCCTTACTAGTCTCCCAATCCCTGCTGCTGAAAAACATCCCCACAGTATGATGCTGCCACCTCCATGCTTCACCGTAGGGATGGTGCCAGGTTTACTCCAGAAGTGACGCTTAGCATTCAGGGCAAAGAGTTCAATCTTGGTTTCATCGGACCAGAGAATCTTGTTTCTCATGGTCTGAGAGTCCTTTAGGTGCCTTTTGGAAAACTCCAAGCGGGCTGTCATGTGCCTTTTACTGAGGAGTGGTTTCTGTCTGGCCACTCTACCATGAAGGCCTGATTGGTGGAGTGCTGCAGTGATGGTTGTTCTTCTGGAAGGTTCTCTCATCTCCACAGAGGGACTCTGGAGCTCTGTCAGAGTGACCATCGGTTCTTGGTCACCTCCCTGACCAAGGCCCTTCTCCCCCGATTGCTCAGTTTGTCCGGGCTCCCAGCTCTAGGAAGAGTCTTGGTGGTTCTAAACTTCTTCCATTTACAGTGCCTTGCGAAAGTATTCGGCCCCCTTGAACTTTGCGACCTTTTGCCACATTTCAGGCTTCAAACATGAAGATATAAAACTGTATTTTTTGTGAAGAATCAACAACAAGTGGGACACAATCATAAAGTGGAACGACATTTATTGGATATTTCAAACTTTTTTAACAAATCAAAAACTGAAAAATTGGGCGTGCAAAATTATTCGGAGGCCACAGTGTTCTTGGGGACCTTCAATGTCGCAGAAATGTTTTGGTCCCCTTCCCCAGATCTGTGCCTAGACACAATCCTGTCTCGGAGCTCTACGGACAATTCCTTCGACCTCATGGCTTGGTTTTTGCTCTGGCATTCACTGTCAACTGTGGAACCTTATATGTACACAGGTGTGTGCCTTTCTAAATCATTTCCAATCAATTGAATTTTCCACAGGTGGACTCCAATCAAGTTGTAGAAACATCTTAAGGATGATCAATGGAATCAGGAAGTACCTAGCTCAATTTAGAGTCTCATAGCAAAGGGTCTGAATACTGATGAAACTAAGGCATTTCTGTTTTTTATTTTTAATACATTTGCAAAAATTTCTAAAAACCAGTTTTCAATGTGTTATTATGGGGTATTGTGTGTATATTGATGAGGGGGGGGGGGGGACTATTTAATCAATTTTAGAATAAGGTTGTAACCTAACAAAACGTGGAAAAAGTCAAGGGGTCTGAATCCTTACCGAAGGCACCATATAGTGAAGTATTTCACAATGTGAAGCTTTTTTGAGCTCAATGGATGTGACTGACTGTCTTTCTGGCTGCATTTGAAGTAACTAACTCACATGTCTCTCTCTGGCTGTACTTGAAGGCGTTGTAGATGTTGATGAGGGTGAAGTGGTCTCCCTCAGGGTGCCGGAACTTTCTGTGACACTGTTGTACCTCTTGGGTCCTGCCAACAGGTGGCTCCAAGAAGCAGCTTGGTGCTAAACGCAAAACAGACAGAATCAATAGGGTGGTTAGCATTGGTGCTAACGCAAAACAGACAGAATCAATAGGGTGGTTAGCATTGGTGCTAACACAGACAGACAGAATCAATAGGGTGGTTAGCATTGGTGCTAACACAGACAGACAGAATCAATAGGGTGGTTAGCATTGGTGCTAACACAGACAGACAGAATCAATAGGGTGGTTAGCATTGGTGCTAACACAGACAGACAGAATCAATAGGGTGGTTAGCATTGGTGCTAACACAGACAGACAGAATCAATAGGGTGGTTAGCATTGGTGCTAACACAGACAGACAGAATCAATAGGGTGGTTAGCATTGGTGCTAACGCAAAACAGACAGAATCAATAGGGTGGTTAGCACTGGCGCTAATGCAGACAGAAAATCATTAGAGGTTAGCATTGGCGCTAACGCAGAAAGACAGCTAATCAATAGGGAGGTTAGCATTGGAGCTAAAACAGACATATCAACAGGGTTAGCATTGTTTGACCAAGCTACTCTCCCCGTATAGTACCTTGTGGCTCATTGTCTGAGTGGGAGAAATAGCAGCTGCCTAGGCTTCAACTGCAAATGCTCAGAGACGAGACTATGTCCATGTAGTAGATTATACTGTCTGGCAGATTATACTGTCTGGCAGATTATACTGTCTGGCAGATTATACTGTCTGGCATACTGTCTGGCAGATCAAACTGTCTGGCAGATTATACTGTCTGGCATACTGTCTGGCAGATCAAACTGTCTGGCAGATCATACTGTCTGGCAGATCAAACTGTCTGGCAGATCAAACTGTCTGGCAGATTATACTGTCTGGCATACTGTCTGGCAGATCAAACTGTCTGGCAGATTATACTGTCTGGCATACTGTCTGGCAGATTATACTGTCTGGTAGATTATACTGTCTGGCAGATTATACTGTCTGGCAGATTATACTGTCTGGCAGATTATACTGTCTGGCAGATTATGCATTCTAAAGGTCAGAGATGTCCGATGTAGTTGTCCATAATGGTTAAGACTGCTTATGATGGATATTCTAATATCTTCAGTAGTGGTTATAAAGGCGTTATGGATGTAAACATAGGCGTGAGGGTTTAACCCCATTACAAGACACGGAGGTGTTGCACCAACATGGTTAAAATCAATTTTAGATTAGACCTAATCTAGACTTTGTAAATCTACGTTTATAATTTCATCAGAGATGTGTTGCACCACTTAATTTTAAAACTGGATTAGTTAATCTAAGGTTAAATCACTAAACTATGATCAGTGATACGTGTCCTAATGGATTCACCATAGCAATATGTTGTAGTTCTATGGAAACAAACCAGCACTGGTCATTGCTAGCCTAGTCAGCAAAGTGACTTTTCACTTCAGGCTAAGGATGAAATTAATTGCACTTATCTGTCAAATGATTTAGCTGGATAGTTGAGTTTAACGAACATGATAAACCACAGGAGATAAAATTGTTATTCACAAAGAAAATAAAGGACATACAAATGATTCACACTGATATTTGATGCATTTAAACAGTGTCAGTTTAGATTTAATCCCAAAACTGAATTTAAATTAGTTTTTAAAACAATGGAGCAACAAGATTACATTTGATCTTGGTTTGAGTTGTAAATTAAATTTAGTTTAGAAGAAGGATTAGATTGAACTATGATTATTGATAACGAGGTTTAAAGTTCAGGGCAAAAACATTTTGAGATAAACCTTGATTAAACCCAGATTAAGAGTTAATCCATGTTGGTACAATCCACCCTGGGGGAATCAAATAGAATCAACAACATTACTAGATAAACCTTGATTAAACCCAGATTAAGAGTTAATCCATGTTGGTACAATCCACCCTGAGTGAATCAAATAGAATCAAATGAGCCAAAGGTTGTAGGAGTGTAAATTTACATACCTGATAGCATAGCTGCGATGGTCACCATCTCGTTCACACAATCAAACTCACAGGACGCCAGCAGAGCCTTGGCCATCTGAGCGTCCAATGGCAACTCAGAGATTATGATCCCGATCTCTGATAGGTTCCCATCGTCGTCCAATGCCGCGAGGTAATCCAGCTCCTCTAGCGACTGCATCAGACCCTCTGGATCTGGATAGGAAGTAGACAACTTAGATCATAGATAATAAAATACAAGATCTGGATAGGAAGTAGACAACTTAGATAATAGATAATAAAATACAAGATCTGGATAGGAAGTAGACAACTTAGATCATAGATAATAAAATGCAAGATCTGGATAGGAAGTAGACAACTTAGATAATAGATAATAAAATACAAGATCTGGATAGGAAGTAGACAACTTAGATAATAGATAATAAAATACAAGATCTGGATAGGAAGTAGACAACTTAGATAATAAAATACAAGATATGGATAGGAAGTAGACAACTTAGATCATAGATAATAAAATACAAGATCTGGATAGGAAGTAGACAACTTAGATAACAGATAATAAAATACAAGATCTGGATAGGAAGTAGACAACTTAGATAATAGATAATAAAATACAAGATCTGGATAGGAAGTAGACAACTTAGATCATAGATAATAAAATACAAGATCTGGATAGGAAGTAGACAACTTAGATAATAGATAATAAAATACAAGATCTGGATAGGAAGTAGACAACTTAGATCATAGATAATACAATACAAGATCTGGATAGGAAGTAGACAACTTAGATAATAAAATACAAGATATGGATAGGAAGTAGACAACTTAGATCATAGATAATAAAATACAAGATCTGGATAGGAAGTAGACAACTTAGATAATAGATAATAAAATACAAGATCTGGATAGGAAGTAGACAACTTAGATAATAGATAATAAAATACAAGATCTGGATAGGAAGTAGACAACTTAGATCATAGATAATAAAATACAAGATCTGGATAGGAAGTAGACAACTTAGATAATAGATAATAAAATACAAGATCTGGATAGGAAGTAGACAACTTAGATCATAGATAATACAATACAAGATCTGGATAGGGAAGTAGATCATCCTTTACATAATAGATAATAATAAGAAGAGATATTAGACAGAGAAAAAACCTGTTTAACAAAATGACTTGTCAGTTGATGCTTTGGATTATGATCATATAGTATCTGCTCAGCTCCTCAAGGGATCGAGGGCCTTACTTTAACTTTCACAAGTGATCGAGGGCCTTACTTTAACTTTAACAAGAGATCGAGGGCCTTACTTTAACGTTAACAAGAGATCGAGGGCCTTACTTTAACTTTAACAAGAGATCGAGGGCCTTACTGTAACTTTAACAAGAGATCGAGGGCCTTACTTTAACATGAACAAGAGATCGAGGGCCTTACTTTAACATGAACAAGAGATCGAGGGCCTTACTTTAACTTGAACAAGAGATCGAGGGCCTTACTTTAACTTGAACAAGAGATCGAGGGCCTTACTTTAACTTGAACAAGAGATCGAGGGCCTTACTTTAACGTTAACAAGAGATCGAGGGCCTTACTGTAACTTTAACAAGAGATCGAGGGCCTTACTTTAACTTGAATAAGAGATTGAGGGCCTCACTTTAACTTTAACAAGAGATCAAGGGCCTCACTTTAACTTGAACAAGAGATCGAGGGCCTTACTTTAACAAGAGATCGAGGGCCTTACTTTAACAAGAGATCGAGGGCCTTACTTTAACTTTAACAAGAGATCGAGGGCCTTACTTTAACTTGAACAAGAGATCGAGGGCCTTACTTTAACTTTAACAAGAGATCGAGGGCCTTACTTTAACAAGAGATCGAGGGCCTTACTTTAACTTTCACAAGAGATCGAGGGCCTTACTTTAACGTTAACAAGAGATCGAGGGCCTTACTTTAACTTTAACAAGAGATCGAGGGCCTTACTTTAACGTTAATAAGAGATCGAGGGCCTTACTTTAACTTGAACAAGAGATCGAGGGCCTTACTTTAACGTTAACAAGAGATCGAGGGCCTTACTTTAACTTGAACAAGAGATCGAGGGCCTTACTTTAACGTTAACAAGAGATCGAGGGCCTTACTTTAACTTTAACAAGAGATCGAGGGCCTTACTTTAACGTTAACAAGAGATCGAGGGCCTTACTTTAACTTGAACAAGAGATCGAGGGCCTTACTTTAACGTTAACAAGAGATCGAGGGCCTTACTTTAACATGAACAAGAGATCGAGGGCCTTACTTTAACATGAACAAGAGATCGAGGGCCTTACTTTAACATGAACAAGAGATCGAGGGCCTTACTTTAACTTTAACAAGAGATCGAGGGCCTTACTTTAACATGAACAAGAGATCGAGGGCCTTACTTTAACTTTAACAAGAGATCGAGGGCCTTACTTTAACGGTAACAAGAGATCGAGGGCCTTACTTTAACATGAACAAGAGATCGAGGGCCTTTAACTTTAACTTTAACAAGAGATCGAGGGCCTTACTTTAACGGTAACAAGAGATCGAGGGCCTTACTTTAACTTTAACAAGAGATCGAGGGCCTTACTTTAACTTTAACAAGAGATCGAGGGCCTTACTTTAACTTTAACAAGAGATCGAGGGCCTTACTTTAACTTGAACACGTCAAAAGACAGTAGAATACAGAATCAGAATAAAACTCTCTTCCTGAAAAGAGCCTGAGCTCCAAAAAAGGTTGATCCAGGAATTCTAGCCTAGTGTGTTCCAGTAGAATGGAGGACAGTAAATTCTACTTCCTCCTCATTGTGGCGTTGGAGGTCAGCTGGACGAAACGAGACGCGTTATGAGGTAATCATTAACAAGCTGGCCACTTTACTTCGTGGTGTGTGTCCAAAACGGTACACTACCCTTTTTGACCAGAGTAGGGCACTATATAGAGAATAGGGAGCCATTTGGGATGCAGGTTTGTCACTGTCCTCAACTCTTCCCATGCAGGGACAGCCGGGTGGGTCGGGGCTCTCAGACAATGGTCCCTGGCAGGCCACTGTCAGCTCTACTAAAGCACGGCTGACTGCCTCTAAACAGGACAGAGCACGGCATACAGACCTCCATCAGACCTTTACCCAGGACAAAAAAAACGCTCCTGTACCCTGTACCACTCCACAGTTACAGCTATGGTTGTAAAAAAGTCTGCTAACTTTCAACAAAATGCCCAGGTTTCCCAGAATTCCTGGTTGGATGATTCTGCTTATACCCTCCTGATTTTCTGGAAAAACTGGGAATTTGGGGAAAGTTGCTAGAATTGTGCAACCCTAGTTACAGCACACAGGGTCAGATCCATAGAAGTACAGATTATAACCCATGTAATTTAATTAGGACCTCTGTGGTCAGACTCACCTCCCAAACCAGCGTCTAATAACCTGGGAATACACTGAATACCCAGATACAACCAGGGTTTCTAGTCAAGCTTCTACATCTGCATTGCTTTCTGTTTGGGGTCTGAGGCTGGGTTTCTGTATAAGCAGTTGGTGGCATCTGCTGATGTAAAAAAGGCTTTATAGATACATTTGATTGATTTGGTAGTTTGGGTCAATTCCTTTTTTGGTTACAGTACCACCAAGTACATTTTACTCTGCCCGGAGTAGCCCTGAAGTACCAAGTAGGCCAAGTAGACCCGGTGGACAGGTCAAGAAGACCCGGTGGACAGGCCAAGTAGCCCCGGTGGACAGGCCAAGTAGATCCGGTGGACAGGCCAAGTAGCCCCGGTGGACAGGCCAAGTAGCCCCGGTGGACCAAGTAGCCCTAGGAGGTCCTAGTACCCCTGGATGAGGACCACTGTCCTACTATAGTACCATGTAGAGTGTCTGTCTGGTAGACTGACCTGGTCTGGTGATGAAGTCACAGTGTCTCAGCCCTGCGATCTCCATCCTCTTGAGGAAGAGGATGGTGAAGGTGAGGTTGGTGTCCAGGATCTGAGGGGATGTCTCTATGGGGAGTACTCTCTCCTCAGGGTACAGGCAGAAACACTTCCCTGGACAAACACAGACAACTCAATCAATTTTTTACTATTTTCTACATCGTAGAATAATTGTGAAGACATCAAAACTATGAAATAACACATATGGAATCAAGTAGTAACCAACAAAAGTGTTATATTTATTTGAGATTCTTCAAAGTAGCCACCCTTTGCCTTGATGACAGCTTTGCACACTCTTGACATTCTCTCAACCAGCTTCATGAGGTAGTTACCTGGAATGCATTTCAATTAACAGGTGTGCCTTGTTAAAAGTTCATTTGTGGAATTTCTTTCCTTCCTAATGTGTTTGAGCCAATCAGTTGTGTTGTGACAAGGTAGGGGTGGTATACAGAAGATAACCCTATTTGGTAAAAGACCAAGTCCATATTATGGCAAGAACAGCTCAAATGAGCAAAGACGGGGGGGTCCAGTCAGCTGGTTCCTGATATCAGTACCTGTCTGTCCAGTCAGCTGCTTCCTGATATCAGTACCTGTCGGTCCAGTCAGCTGCTTCCTGATATCAGTACCTGTCGGTCCAGTCAGCTGCTTCCTGATATCAGTACCTGTCGGTCCAGTCAGCTGCTTCCTGATATCAGTACCTGTCGGTCCAGTCAGCTGCTTCCTGATATCAGTACCTGTCGGTCCTGTCAGCTGCTTCCTGATATCAGTACCTGTCGGTCCAGTCAGCTGCTTCCTGATATCAGTACCTGTCGGTCCAGTCAGCTGCTTCCTGATATCAGTACTTGTCTGTCCAGTCAGCTGCTTCCTGATATCAGTACCTGTCGGTCCTGTCAGCTGCTTCCTGATATCAGTACCTGTCTGTCCAGTCAGCTGCTTCCTGATATCAGTACCTGTCGGTCCAGTCAGCTGCTTCCTGAAATCAGTACCTGTCGGTCCAGGATGTCAGTACCTGTTGGTCCAGTCAGCTGCTTTCTGATATCAGTACCTGTCTGTCCAGTCAGCTGCTTCCTGATATCAGTACCTGTCGGTCCAGTCAGCTGCTTCCTGATATCAGTACCTGTCTGTCCAGTCAGCTGCTTTCTGATATCAGTACCTGTTGGTCCAGTCAGCTGCTTCCTGATATCAGTACCTGTCGGTCCAGTCAGCTCCTTCCTGATATCAGTACCTGTCTGTCCAGTCAGCTGCTTCCTGAAATCAGTACCTGTCGGTCCAGGATGTCAGTACCTGTTGGTCCAGTCAGCTGCTTTCTGATATCAGTACCTGTCTGTCCAGTCAGCTGCTTCCTGATATCAGTACCTGTCGGTCCAGTCAGCTGCTTCCTGATATCAGTACCTGTCGGTCCAGTCAGCTGCTTCCTGATATCAGCCTGGTATCTGCTGATGGATCGTAGTACTTCAGAGTTGGCCCTTATCCTGGGATGATACACCTGGTTGAAAGAATACATGTTTAACCATAGAAAAACATATTATAACTATTTAATAACGTCATGCGTTAACTCATTTAATAGGATATCTATGGTCATAGCCTTGGCCTACATGTATAAACTAACATGCAATGCTTGTTTTATGGGGGTTAAACTCACATATCTTTTCTCCACTCCTACGTCGATGACAAAGTTAACAGAGTCCACAGCCCAGAACATGTCCTCTCCCTGGCTTGTGGAGAGGAAAACCAACCGGCACCTGGTCGTAACGGATCCCCTACTCCCCATCCCCTCCCCCAGGAGAGAGGGTGTCCGACCCTGCCCAGGGCACAAGACCACGGGCACCAGCTCCCCAAGGTCTGCCCCCAGTCTGGTACCCTCTCTCTGGAGGATAGCACGGGCACAGACAACCTCCTGTGGGGAGGGGCAACACAGTGTGAGAAGTGTTGACAGCACCATACGACTTGTCCCGTGTGGCTACTGGCTAGCAACGCCCCCAAGGTCATGGGTTCACTTCCTGCAGGGATCACATGTCTAAAAACTGTACAGCTCTGAGGATAATAGTGTCTGCTACTTGACCGCTACACCCCAGGCTGGATGGTTCAACGCGAGGGGAAGAGAGGGGGGGAAGAGAGGGCTTATCATGTCATAAATAGTTAACACATTTTGCTCGCAGACCCGTCGATAGAAAAAGGCTGAGTTGACATCCCTATTGACAGGCTTTAAAGCTCATTGTCACACACACATATGGTCCAGGACAACAAGGCCTTTCAAAACGCTTTGTCATTCCAACAGACCACTAGGCAGACCACTAGGCAGACCACTAGGCAGACCACTAGGAAGACCACTAGGCAGACCACTAGCCAGACCACTAGTCAGACCACTAGGCAGACCACTAGGCAGACCACTAGGCAGACCACTAGGCAGACCACTAGGAAGACCACTAGGCAGACCACTAGCCAGACCACTAGTCAGACCACTAGGCAGACCACTAGGCAGACCACTAGGCAGACCACTAGGCAGACCACTAGGAAGACCACTAGGCAGACCACTAGGCAGACCACTAGGCAGACCACTAGTCAGACCACTAGGCAGACCACTAGGCAGACCACTAGGCAGACCACTAGGCAGACTACTAGGCAGACCACTAGGCAGACCACTAGGCAGACCACTAGGCAGACCACTAGGCAGACCACTAGGCAGACCACTAGGAAGACCACTAGGCAGACCACTAGGCAGACCACTAGGCAGACCACTAGGCAGACCACTAGGCAGACCACTAGGCAGACCACTAGGAAGACCACTAGGCAGACCACTAGGCAGACCACTAGGAAGACCACTAGGCAGACCACTAGGCAGACCACTAGGCAGACCACTAGGCAGACCACTAGGCAGACCACTAGGCAGACCACTAGGCAGACCACTAGGCCACTAGACCACTAGACCACTCATAGTCAAACACACGGAAGCAAATAAAAGCAAAGGCAAACGACACGGCA